>NC_036872.1:9898328-10132668 GCF_002910315.2 Salvelinus sp. IW2-2015
AACCAGGGGAAAACGTGGCGGTCTCGTGGTCAGGCTTCGGAGACGGGCACATCGCGCTCCACTCCCTAGCATACTACTCGCCAATGTCCAGTCTCCTTGACAATAAGGTTGATGAAATCCGAGCACGGGTAGCATTCCAGAGAGACATCAGGGATTGCAACGTGCTCTGCTTCACGGAAACATGGCTAACTCAAGGGACGCTAACGGAGTGCGTGCAGCCAGCTGGTTTCTTCATGCATCGCGCCGACAGAAAAAAACATCTTTCGGTAAGAAGAGGGGCGGGGGGTATGCCTTATGGTTAACGAGAAGTGGTGTGATCATCATAACAACACACAAGAACTCAAGTCGTTCTGTTCACCTGATCTAGAATCCTCACAATCAAATGTCGACCGCATATCTACACAAGGGGAATTCTCGTCAATCATAATCACAGCCGTATACATTCCCCCCAAGCAGACACATCGATGGCCCTGAACGAACTTTATCTGACTCTTTGTAAACTGGAAACACACCACCCTGAGGCTGCATTCATCGTAGCTGGGGATTTTTAAACAAGGCTAATCTAAAACAAAAACTCCCTAAATTCTATCAGCATATCGATTGTGCTACCAGGGCTGGAAAAACACTCTAGACCATTGTTTATACATTTCCGCGAGCGCTTATAAGGCCCTCCCCGCCCCCTTCGGAAAGCTGACCACGACTCCATTTTGTTGATTCCAGCCTACAACAAAAACTTCAAACAACAAGCTCCGCGCTTCAGGTCTGTTCAACGCTGGTCCGACAATCTGAATCCACGCTTCAAGACTGCTTCGATCACGCGATTGGAATATGTTCCGCATCGCGTCCAACAACAATATTGACGAATATGCTGATTCGGTGAGCGAGTTCATTAGGAAGTGCATTGACAGTGTCGTACCACAGCAACGATAAAACATTCCCAAACCAGAAACCGTGGATTGACGGCAGCATTCGCGTGAAACTGAAAGCGCGAACCACTGCTTTTAACCAGGGCAAGGTGACCGGAAGCATGACCGAATACAAACATGTGGCTATTCTCTCCGCAAGGCAATCAAACAGGCTAAGTCTCAGTACAGAGACAAAACGAGTCGAAATTCAACAGCTCAGCACAAGAGGTATGTGGCAGGGTCTACAGTCAATCACGGATTACAAAAAGAAAACCATCCCCGTCGAGGACCAGGATGTCTTGCTCCCAGACAGGCTAAACAACTTTTTTGCCGCTTTGAGACAATACAGTGCCACTGACACGGCCCCCTACCAAAACCTGCGGGCTCTCCTTCACTTGCAGCCGAGGTGAGTAAAACATTTAAACGTGTTAACCCTCGCAAGGCTGCAGGCCCAGACGGCATTCCACCCCCGCGTCCTCAGAGCATGCGCAGACCCAGCTGGCTGGTGTGTTTACGGACATATTCAATCAATCCTTATCCCAGTCTGCTGTTCCCACATGCTTCAAGAGGGCCACCATTGTTCCTGTCCCAAGAAGCTAAGGTAACTGAGCTAAACGACTACCGCCCGTAGCACTCACTTCCGTCATCATGAAGTGCTTGAGAGACTAGTCAAGGACCATATCACCTCCACCTACGGACACCCTAACCCACCTCCAATTTGCTTACCGACCCAATAGGTCCACAGACGACGCAATCGCAACCACACTGCACACTGCCCTAACCCATCTGGACAAGAGGAATACCCATGTGAGAATGCTGTTCATCGATTACAGCTCAGCATTTTAACACCATAGTACCCTCCAAACTCGTCATCAAGCTCGAGACCCTGGGTCTCGACCCCGCCCTGTGCAACTGGGTCCTGGACTTCTGACGGGCCGCCCCAGGTGGTGAGGGTAGGTAACAAACATCTCCACCCCGCTGATCCTCAACACTGGGGCCCCACAAGGGTGCGTTCTGAGCCCTCTCCTGTACTCCTGTTCACCCCCACGACTGCGTGGCCATGCACGCCTCCAACTCAATCATCAAGTTTGCGGATGACACTACAGTGGTAGGCTTGATCACCAACAACGACGAGACGGCCTAACAGGGAGGAGGTGAGGCCCTCCGAGTGTGGTGTCAGGAAAATAACCTCATATTCAAACGTCAAACAAACAAAGGAGATTGATTGTGGACTTCAGGAAACGCAGAGGGAGCACCCCCCTATCCACATCGACGGGTCAGTAGTGGAGAAGGTGAAAGTTTAAGTTCACCATCTACTGCATCTGCCATGCCGTTCTGTACCACCACTCATTCATATATCTTTATGTACATATTCTTTATCCCTTTACACTTGTGTGTGTGTGTAAGGTAGTAGTGTGGAATTGTTAGGTTAGATTACTGTTGGTTATTACTGCATTGTCGGAACTAGAAGCACAAGCATTTCGCTACACTCGCATTAACATCTGCTAACCATGTGTATGTGACTAATAAAATTTGATTTGATTTGATTTGATTTGATTTGAATTATTCTCTAAGCATATACTGGAAATCAGATACTCATCTTATTCAAATGTATTGTCATGGCTTTTCAGTTCTAGTTTTATCTAAAAAATATATATATATTAAAATAGAACATCACATGATCCAAATTTCAATTTCTCAGACGTGTGTCTTCTGTCCTCTTAACCTCCCTGGAATAAGTCTGATAGATCCAAAGACTGTGACTAATCGGTCTGTTGGAGAGACGGGAGAGCATTTGGTAAAAAGGCGATTCTACTCTATCTATGAGTAGCCCCGGCAACTACTTCAGATGGGGATTGGGGAGAGAAAGGGAGATAGAGAGATCTCTTTAAACCCCGGAGTTACAGATGGAGAGGAGGGGAGGAGTGAGTCGGGTAGGAATGAACCCTGAGTGAACGCTGCGTGGTGCCCAAGGCTCTGATCACTTATCTAAAACAACACTCCCTGTCTTCCTAAGCATTTAGTTGTGATTAATAACCAGATAGGGGTTTAAATAAAAGGCATTTCTAAACTCATTCCATTTGATGAAAGTAGAAGGACCAATCACCATCCCTAATAGTCAAAATAATACTGGGGATGACCCTGTACAATACACTTTTCCAAATCTTGGAATGCATAGATATTCTAACATTGTATTCAGATATCATAAAAGTACTTAAGTTATATATAGAATAGGCCTATCTTAAATCACTACAATAGCACATAACATGCTTCTAGGTAAATATCAATATCAATCAATTTTATTACCAATGAGGAAATGGCTCTGGACAAATCCTTGGATATGGCTGCTCACTTTGTATCGGCTAAACTCTGTCTTGACTCTGACAGCTAGCAACTGTGTTTGCATTACAGTGATAATGACGCCACTGCCAGGTAGAGATGTTGTGTTCAGTCTGTATAGTAGTTATGTTTTGGTGTCTGAGTAGCCATGGTTTCTGTGCGTTATGATGGTGTGGGCGAGGGGCTGCCCAGTCAAGCCAGTTGTGGCCTTATTGTAGTTGATGCCGTATGGTTTAATGGACAGGACGGATCTAGAGGCGTGACGAGACACCGATCCTGTAGGGGCGGGACTTCGTGAGCCCAAAATCGGTGCTGAGATCCAGCTCCTGTCCTGGAACATTCTCGATACACAGCCGGTGGAGCAGTGTAGTCAGGAAGACAAACATTTCCAACCGGTCAAAACCAGTGATGACCACCACAAGAGAGTTGTGTTCATTAGGGGACACAACGGAAAATGTTTTGCAACTTGGAAACAAAAATTAGCATTTCTTATTTTTGAATTGTTTTATTTACTCCTTTTTCTCCCCAATTTCGTGGTATCCAATTGGTAGTTACAGTCTTGTCTCATCGCTGCAAGTGTGTTTTGAGACGCATACAGATAACACTCACATGTCATGTTTAACTTGATACTAATTGACGAAGACACGTGTCCTTAGGAATGAAGTATGCATTGAGCGCCACGTTTTCTGTGGTACTAAAGGGAGGAAAAGAAGGACAAAAGAGACCAACTGGGTGAATAGCAACATTCCATTCCCAGAGCTAACACTTTGATCTGCACATACTAGCAGACAGGCACCATGCAGAAATAAACATTACAAGTTGTTACTGTAACTGTTATCAGAGCCTCACCAGTGTGGTATGGTGAAGGGGGCGTAGGATACGTGATGGAACACCTTGTATATGAAGGCCTTGGTAAAAGGCATCTTGGTCTTGTCCACAAACCGATGGAGTCTGGCAGGGCCAGGTGGTCGCCTAAACCATACAAAGGCAACATACTAAATGTCTCGGGTGAAGACAACAAGATACTGTACCTGAAAGTGAAAATGCAGAGAAAAGGATCAGATACAATGCCGAGTCGAACAGAAAAAGTGAGACCCAAGAAGAAAGAAAGACTGTTGGATTATTGCCATCTATTCTGGAATTTCCATCTTCAAATAAAGGGATGATTTGTGTGATTGTGATTCACGTACGGTGCAATATCCCTGTGTGTGATCCCCTTTGTGTCTGTCTGAGTAGACTGTCCAAGTATCCAAAATCTCTCTCTCTCTGTGAATGCATCGTGCCTACTGAAAAGACTGCACCAGTTTTCTCAGCCCACATCAAAACTAGCTTGGGCTTTAGCAAATTAGAGTGACCTTTTGCGTGTCACCCTGGCAAGCAATGGTCTCTAGCCATTGAGGACAGGACAGAACGGGGGGGGGGGGGGGGGGGGTCTGTCTATGAAAGATTAGATCATTGTATGGAACTGCACGGACAGCCCATCTACACCATCAAACTGTCAAACTGGGCGGTACTGCAGGGATCTCTGCTCATTAGGACATGCTGTTTGTCAGGAATAAAACAGCTGAACTCCCATCCATTTTTATAAAACAAAGGAATTATTCTTAGCAGGTAAAGCAGACACCCAAGCAGACATACAAAGAGACAAGGTATGAGGAGACAATAAGACCATATAGCGCTATAAGGGCATAAGCTATTAATGTTTTCTATAAGAAGTGCTGTTCAGTCAGGAGGAGTCAGGAGGTGTTGTTCCTATACAGAGGATCTCCTGGTGTATTTTGACCTGGATGTCAGGAAACTTGATGAGGTAAAAGAGGCTCCACTGCAAACCACCTATGATGGTATCGAGTCCTGAAATGTAAAAGGGTAATAAAAATTGTAACATCAGTTACAATCGTCTTTATTACCATCATCATATCCATGGTATGATGAATGCCAACTTTAAGAGATTTCTGTAGTATTGGTCTGTTCAAAGGTATTCTTCAACCCATCCCTGCCAGGCTTAGAGATCCTCCAGAAAAAAATGAACTCATCTGGATTTGAGGGAGTTGGACAGCACTGCTGTGTCCTCATCCTCCTGCCGCTCCTCACAAGGTACAATCAGAGCATCTGTGATGTCACGGATACAGTCCTGGAAACACACATATCATCAAAACGTTACATAACACTTTACTTTACACTCTACTTAATGCCTGCAGCTATTAAGATTCAGATTAAATGCGCAGGACGAGTCCTAACCTTGCCACTCCAGGTTATATCTGGGGCCTATATACATCCATTACGTTTCCATATACACTCACAATGAAATGTAATCCTTTCAAAACTTTAGCACACGACCCGCTAATCAAATGTACCCTCAAATTGTGAGAGTGAGACTGACTGTAAAATGGCCGCATCTTCTAGAAAACATGTGAGCACATGTCTTCCAGCAGATTAATAATTCCTAATTAAAGAGTATGCACGGGCGTTTTAGACACTGTGCACAAGAACAAAGCCTCGTTCGGTATATATTAGCCTGGTCTGCCCTGTCCTAGAGTATAGGTCTCTTATATTGTAGCTTCGATTTCAGCTTCCAACTATTTCCATTTTTCACATATACAACCCGAAGAGGCAAAATCACAAGCAAAAATATGCTTTCCAAAAAGTAACCTTGCTTTTTCCACATGTACCTCTCCTCAGACTATCTCTCCCTCCCTCTCTCCCATCTCTTCCTTTCTTTTACCCCTGAGTTATTCCTTTACTCTCTGTGTATCCCCCCAGCAGAATCTATCCCTCTGAAACAAATCCCTTAATGGCTGACTGGTTTTCTGTGCCTCTGTACCAGCATCTGATAGCACTGATCACATCTAATCTAACAGTTTACTAATCTACCAAGTTCAGCCTCAAAGTCACACATGAAAGCTGAGATTTCTCTCCAGGTTGAGATGTCTGCAAAAACTATCCTCGTCAACTCATTTTTTCACTGTATACACATGATAGATTATACGCCTCTAGCCCATAGTTTCAATAGCATGTCTATCAACATATCCTACCCCTGCCTCCTACCCCTGCCTCCAAGAATAAAGGGATAATGTTTCATAATCCAGGTGTGTAAAACTCTTAGAGACTCACCCAAGAAGACGCTGTAATCGCTGCCAACGGTGTTTCTAGAATATTGACTCAGGGAGCTGAATACTTATGCAACGACTATAATTTAGTTTTTTTATTTCTATCAATCTTTTGAAAACAAATAAATATAAATCTTCCACTTTGACATTATAGCATTTTGTGTAGATTGTTGTCAAAAAGTTACCAATTACAATTACAAATCCAATTGAATCTCACTTTGTAACAACAAAATGTGAATAAATCCAAGGGGTATGAGTACTTTTACACTGTAGGTTCAGTGCCAATAATGAGTTTTGAAGTACTTTCTGAAATTCTGTTCAGAAAAGTGCAAAGTTGACAATGATAACGATTGTTTATTGCACAGTGGAGGAACATGCTTCCTGAGAGTATAGTTTTTCATATTGCAAAAAAATATACTTAAGTATACTTTCAAAAAGTATATTTAGCTTAAATGTCCACAAAATATATTTAAAGTATACTGTCAAAAATGCATTGGCACAGAAATGTGCATATCCCCCAGCATCTTTTTCTGTTGAAGTTTTGTTCCTCATATTTATCTCATTCAAATGTAACACATTACACATTTTATTTAAATGTTAATTTATTACCATTATGTGAACAACTAAAGTGTGAAATGTGAATGGTGCACAGTTCTCAAAAGTGTTACTTGTATGCTCCAGCCACAACTGCTTTGTGAATGGCATGTTAACGTTGGCTGAGAAGATGCCTTGGTCAATCAAGGTAACCTTTACATGGTAAATTACAATAGCTAATGTGGTTAATGAGTAGCAGTGTATTTGTAGATGTAAATTTTAAATACACTTTTTTGTAAAGAAAATACAGGAATTCTAATTCAAATACCATTTTGGTGTACGTTGAATACACCTTAAGGTGTATTCAACGTATATTTGTTTTGCTCTTTATCTAATATACTAAAAATATACTTAAGTACAAAAAGTGTCCCAATTTAGATAACTTTACATTTATTTAATATACTTAAATTCCAATAAAATAAAAAATAAACTGGACATTAAATGTATTCAAAATTGTTCCAATTTAGATAATTTAAATATACTCATGAAGTATGATTTAAGCATATTTAAAAAATACAAATAAAATCCCGCTTGGGATTAGGCACCAAACAGAAGAAAACTGACTGGAACAGGGGGTGACTACAGGGAGTGACCCAAAAAGAAGCACTCATGTTTTGTTTTCTGTTTTAAACCATTTCCGTGGCGTGCTCTAATTTGCATGACCCAGATGTGGCTCATACCTTTTCAAAGGTCTACAGGTGCTCCTCGATGTTGTGTTCCATGAAGCTGTTCATTCTCCTGATGTGCTCGACCATCTTCCTCATAGACGGACTCGGCAGGTAGCGGGACACAGGAAAGAAGTCTGCCAGGTTTCCTGCAGATCCGCAACACCTCGTTGTTGATGTGCACAATAGTGAGGAACTCTGTGTCATTGTAGTCATTCCTCTTCCCGAAACACAGGGCACACACCACATTTGCCACCGACGTGACCAGCGGGACAACAGGGTCCAGACCTAGCCCCTCGCTCCCCTCTGAGCGCTCCCAAATGACCTCCACCATACCAGCCGCCTCGGCGCACATGTGCTCCTTTAGCAGACATATGGTGCCAGCGCCCCGCGGCTCTGCCTGCAAGAAGGAGCGCAGGGTGTTCTTGCACAGCTTCTTGTGGAGCACACAGGCAGCGCCGTACTCGCTGAAGGTCATGCTGGTGCCATTGGACACGGCGGAGAAGGTGAAGAGGTCAGGGTGTCTGGCGAAAGCCTCCCCAAGCCGTACCAGCGCCTGTTTAATTAATGGTGGCATAGCCTTGCAGCACCACCACCACAAGGGAGTCCACATGCATTTGGAAGACATCTCCGTATTGCAGACGGAGACACGTCAGTGACAGGTGCATCTGGTCTCCCATCTGGAACAGGTTACCCACCAGGGCAACAGGGTCGGCCCTGAAGGGCAGAGTGCCTTTTGGGGCCGCTCCCGCCTTCTCGCTTTCAGCCCCTGAGAGCCACTAGGAGCAGGGTGAGGGTACAGAGAGCCAAGGTGATTCCAGAGAAGGTTATACAGGAGCCATCCTTTGGGAATATCCCAAACGTCAGCCTCATATTGCAGTCTCAGAGCGCCCCAGCCAGGATACTGTATGTTACTCACCGGATTCCAGGAGTGGAAGTTCTCTAAAGTTGGAGACTGGTCTAATGAGTGCAGTTTGACTCCCAGCAAAGCAAATTGCCAGAGGGGCCGATGACTGGATACACTCTGCGAGAAGACTGGCACTAGGCAGGTCCAAGTACCATGAGAGGCAGTGACATATTAGCCTATTTAAACATAGACTGCGAACCAGCGGGCGGTCGATTGAACAGCTTCATAGAGCTTGATCTAGCATTCCATTTTCTTCTTGTTCTTTGCGTTGTTTTAACAGGATGAGACATTATTGTGCGTGCCCAATATGTGTGTCAAGTGCTAACTGTGTGGTCCACGGTAGCTTAATTCTCTCATCATTTTGTGTACAAGCGGCTGCAGACCGCACACATTTGGCAGTGGCCAAACATACACAATTATTGTAAATTGGTGTTTGGAATTCCTCACTCTAAAAATGTATGGACTGTCTGACTAACTGCAATCTAGCCTGCCCAACATGAAGAGCGAAAATCAAATCAAATCAAATCAAGTTTATTTGATATAGCCCTTCGTACATCAGCTAATATTTCGAAGTGCTGTACAGAAACCCAGCCTAAAACCCCAAACAGCAAGCAATGCAGGTGTAGAAGCACGGCGGCTAGGAAAAACTCCCTAGAAAGGCCAAAACCTAGGAAGAAACCTAGAGAGGAACCAGGCTATGAGGGGTGGCCAGTCCTCTTCTGGCTGTGCCGGGTGGAGATTATAACAGAACATGGCCAAGATGTTCAAATGTTCATAAATGACCAGCATGGTCAAATAATAATCAGGAGTAAATGTCAGTTGGCTTTTCATAGCCGATCATTAAGAGTATCTCTACCGCTCCTGCGGTCTCTAGAGAGTTGAAAACATAACATGATTAATCTAAACATCAAACTTTTGATATTTCAATTCATAACAATTTAATTATGGAACACCAAAAATTGAATGTAATTAGATAAACTAATGAATATTTTATAGCACACCATGGAACAGAGGCCCCAGGTGTTCATGAAATTCATTAAGTCACAAACTATACTACTGTACACGCAAACTATACTACTGTACACTCAAAGTACATCTTGACTAGCACTTGCATTTCACCACTCCACACTAGCTTTCCCCTCGTTTGGCTGCTTGCAAGCTAGCAAGCATGTTAGGTACTGCTAGGTATCCCCAATCAATCCAGTAGGTTCTGGAAGCTATAGTGAGCTTTGATTGGTCAATAGCGCAGCAATGTCACAGTGTATTTGCATAAAGTTCAGCTTTCCCAAACTTTGGTCACGCCCTGTTTACATCCCTCGCCCGTGCTCATAATGCCTAACAGTCCCCCTGCCCACTTCACTTCTTCCATTGTAAATGAATGCTTTCCCAAGTTTCATCGCCCATGTCGTCTTCAGTTAACATGTTCTGTAAGTCAGTGAGATTCAGCTGTGTAGTCGTAGGGAATGACAGAGCCAGTAGTTTGAACCACTGGTTGGTTTCGAGCCTACATGGCACTTGGAGCTGGTCCAGCTCATGGTACTGATATGAACTTACTGACAACATGTAACTAATCCCGTGACACTGAGCAAGTGTGTGAAGTGAGTGTTGAAATCCATAGTTTTGGATTCAAACAAAGATTTCTACGCGATCTCTGCCAAAATTGCATCAAGGGAGCCGCAGAACAACCCAGGAAGTTGAGCTTACATAGCTACCTGCTCCACTGGGGGTGTAGCAAAAGAGGAGATACTATAATGACATTGCTGACCTGCAAAAAAAGACTAACCAAAATCAAAACTGATCCTTACTCCTAACCTTAACCAAACCCTTAACCCTATCCCTGACCCTTACCGTTACCCTAACCCTACACACCTAACTGTGGAAAAGATCCCTGTTGATTGACAATGTTCTGTGTGTTGTGTAATACATAGGCACAGACACATGCATACAAACACACGATAACATACGCACTATACACACAGGTACACATGGAGTTTGTGTTGTAGATATGTGGTAGTAGAGTAGTGGCCTGAGGGCACACACTTAATGTGTTGTGAAATCTGTTGTAATGTTTAACTGCCTGAATTTGCTGAACCACAGGAAGAGTAGCAGCTACCTTGGCAAATGCAAATATCTATGCTATGTGTTTAGTTTATTATACCTGCTTTTCATTGCTCTTGTAAATGGTTGTTTCCTCCTTCAGAAGAAAAACAAGATAAATGTATTATTAACTTAGCTGGCAGATCTGTATAATGTCAACCTAAACAACAAGTTGAAAGACTAAATGGTTTAAAATGTCAAGAGTTACCATGAAAAGAGTGGGTCTGGGATCAAATGATTCAGTGACAGCAGCATATATGACCCTGGACTGAGTCTTGCAGCATAGAAACAGCACACATTTGGGAACATTTACGATTTGTTTTCAGATAAGGTACAGATGTAAGATCTTAATTTGACCAGTTTCTCACAGCAGGAAAATAATCCTGCAGCAACAGGAAATGTGAATTATTGTGTGGATTATAATTACTTTACATTTTTGTAGGGGTCAATACATTTTTAGTTAGGGCAAATGAAGCTTGAAATGTTTGTGGAAATTATAAACTTTAAAAGCCTTTTTAAACCTTGAATACGCTAAGTTTCTATGTCCAGCTGTACAGGACATTTCCTGCAACAACAGTGTGATCAAATTAAGATCCTACATCTGTATGTTCCTCTGGTAAGTCTCAGGATCCTTGGAGTTGGAATATAATGTGTTGACCTTGAACAAAAGTTTTTGGTTAAGAAACAATAAGGAATTATCTTAGACACACATACACTACCTTTCAAAAGTTTGGGGTCACTTAGAAATGTCCTTGTTTTGAAAGAAAAACAATTTTCTTGTCCATTAAAATAACATTAAATTGATCAGAAATACAGTGTAGACATTGTTAGTGTTGTAAATGACTATTGTAGCTGGAAACTGCTGATTTTTAATGGTATATCTACATACATATATCTAAGGACAGTTTTATTGCTTCTGTAATCAGACAACAGTTTTCAGCTGTGCTAACATAATTGCAAAAGGGTTTTCTAATGATCAATTACACTTTTAAAATGATAAACTTGGATTAGCTAACACAATGTGCCATTGGAACACAGGAGTGATGGTTGCTGATATTGGGCCTCTGTGCGCCTATGTAGATATTCCATTAAAAATCAGTCGTTTCCAGCTACAATAGTCATTTACAACATTAACAATGTCTACACTGTATTTCTGATCAATTTGATGTTATTTTAATGGACAAAAAATGTGCTTTTCTTTCAAAAACAAGGACATTTATAAGTGACCCCAAACTTTTGAACGGTAGTGTGTATAATATCATACGAGGAATCCAGTCTACACAAGATAATGCAAAGAGGAAGACTTGTACAGGATTGACTGCAGGAAACACTCTTTTTTATTTCATGATACAGTATCAACATTGAAAGCAGGCCACCAATCCAGACTCAGCATTTTGTCTCTATGCTGCATGTTTACTTTATTTGTAACTCTGACTTGCCCTGCTTTCTCTATGTTTCTGGCGTCTGTGCAAATCCCCTCTCTCTCCATATCCCTCCATATCCCTCTCTTCCTCTCTCCAATGGGTCGTCGGTTCCACTCAGGCTCAATTGTGGGACACCCGGTGCTGTCAGGCTGCGACGCCTCCTTTGACCGACCTAGGCCCAGTCCCAGTCCCAGTCCAGGCTGAGCGATCCGGCAGTCCCGCCACTCCTCCTCCCTCCCGTCATTAGCACAGCCACTGGGGCAACACGTGTCACGGAGCCATGGCGACAACCAACACAGACCAGACTCACTGGAGACACCACCAAGGAACCTCCCAGGACCCTACCATACACACAGGCACGCACACACAAACACATACATTACAACACACAGCAAACACAGATGCACACATACTCACACACACATGCACGCACGCATCACATACATAGAGCTGATTAAATGTCTATTGGGTTGGGATGCGGTCATTAGTTGCAATTAGCACTGATGGGGCTTTTGTTGCTTCTTTCTGGCGTACAGATGTTCAGTTTTATAAGACACCATCGAGCCTAATTTCACTGTCAAGGATATCATCCTCATCATCATCCACATCGCCACTGCAATTGGCTCAAAGAATCAGCCTACTAAGTGAGTCCAAAATGTGTGCTGAGTTTGCGATAAGGAGAAAAATACATCAGCGTATGGCTCTTTTTCATGGCACATTACAACACTCCAAAACGCAGCTCCGCTGTGCTTTTCATTATTTAACTAGGGTTAATTACGAAGGTTATGTTGTCTAAGCCCAGGGGTAATTTTCAAAGGACTTTGCGTCTTTCCAGACAGGCTACACCAAAATAGAGCCGCACCAGACACAGTTATGCGATGGTATTGTTCCTGGGAGACAGCGGGCCAGCAGGGGGCCCTTATCAAAGCTAAAATCTTCCCAATTATTACGTTTACCGCCTCCAAATCGGGCGTGCAATAACCCAAAGTGGTGTAAAACTAGTCCCTTTTTTAAATTTCCCTTTCGGCAGAGATAAGTGGATTGGACCAATGCAAAGGTGACGGGGAAAGACAAGAGGTGGCCCTCACATCAAAAATGACATGCTGCGTTTCACGGTCATGGAAGCTGAGCGGTATGCGTGCTTGCCTCGCGGCCAGTGTACAACAAGCGTGGTGTGTAAAGTGGAAAATAGGGATTGGTTCTGTTTGAACAGTGATTAGCGTATGGGCCCAAAGGCGTGGGTCCCTGGTGGGTGCGACAGCTACGTGGTTCTCTGTTGGTCCCAGTAAGAAGTGGGGCTTTTTTTTACCAGTGAGTGCAACTATATAAGAAGGGTGGTGGGTCTGCGTTGGGTACTTTTGCCTTTCTGAAATTTGGGGCTGAAGTGAGGAGAGTTGAAGACATGCCGGTGATTGGAGTTGAGAACGTTCAATCTGCAGGTGCATCATCTGCATGCACAGGTAAGACAGCCAAACTCAGGTCCATACCCACTGCGTCCAGTCATTTATTTGTTTCTCACAGTCTGCTAATGCCATACGTCACAAGTCAATGTTAATTAAGTTATAATAAATGTACATTATTCTTGTGTAAATAACCTGTTTTTCTTCTCATACCATAATTATGTTAGGTATAAAGTTTGGTTTCAGAAACAATTTGGATTTCATTTTAAAATTAAACTAAAAATACTTTTCACATCAAGTGAAGACAGTAAAATAACTTTAACTTTCTTCTTCAGGAGTACATGCAAATGGTTCCGGTTTTTGTATAGGTGACTTTGGTTTTTATAAGAATGTCAGCCGATTATGAAAAAGGCTGCTGTGAAGTATTATCTATTAAATATAATAGGCTAATATATATTTTGAATTCTGTGTATTTCTCAAGTAGTGCTTCAAAATGCAGAATCAGTTACAATCAGTTACAATCAGAATACTGTTCATGCAAACACAATGTCAATATGATGCATTGTTTCTAAAGTATTTTTTCCAAATAAACTTTTTTAAGACACAATTTGAACTAATGGTTAAATTGAAAATGTTACACACATGACTAGTAATGAAATCCTGGGTCACTAAAACAGTCAAATTTTATTGTGGTCAAAAAATTTGTGTCACAAAAAAAACAGCTCTATCAACATATTTGCCCTACTACTGTCCGACAAGATACATTTGTCATTCATGTACAATAACTAAACAGTGGTGTGTTCATTAGGAGACACAACAGGTAGTTCCTCCCTGTTTCAGTCCATGTGATGCCAAAAGAACGCAACCCAGGTGACATGATAATGATGGTTGAAAAAGTGGACTGAAAACATTTTCAAAACATTTTGCAATGGAAAACTAAAATCAGCATTTTGTCCAGGTAGTTCCTCCATGTTTCACTCTGTTTTGTTTAATTTAGTGCCTAATAAACATGACCCTGCTGTCCTCAGGTTCCCTCTGTAGCCTAATGAGATGAGATCAGGGCTCTGGAGCCGGCACCGCCAGCCCCGACTTTATGGTGCCAGTCGCGACCTCTGACCCCTTAGTGTGAGGCAGTAGCAGATGCCAATATCTAATTTGGCACAATTTTCATATGGTATATTCTGCAGGGAAGACAATTATATAGGGATGACAACGTTTGCACACTTGCTCTTGCGTGTACTATGCGCGCTCACACGGGCACACACATTGCTTGTATTGCTTTTAGTAGATTTTACTGTGTTATTTTTACTTTCGTGTGTAGCCTTTCTCTTTTTGTAGTTTGGAAACTTGATTGGTCGGTTTGATTTACTTAAATGTCCACCAACCACATCTCTTTGATAGAACCCGACACTGTGAAGTTCTCACAGGTTCTTACCATCCCTCCAATCAGGTTGAACTATGCAAATCACCCCCTTCCACAGGTTTGCCTATTGTCCAATCAGTGCCTCTCAATGAGAGGAAGGGGCAGGAGACGGTAGGTGGGATGGGAGAGGGGCATGTGTTCAGCCCAGTGTCATACAATTTCACCTTTTGCTGTCCCAGTAGGAAAACAGGGCAACATGAGCTCCGAGCCAGGAAACTGCCAGAACCACCAGGACCATGATCCAGGCCACGGAGACGCCGGGCCAGCCAAACAGACCATGCCCATGCCCGTCCCTGACCTGGAGGTCCAGTACACTAAGGTCAGCTGGAACAATCTTCATAGCTAATGTAGTATGTCATTATGTTTGTGAAGGTTATGTATTCTCTTTTGCTTTTTGTTTTAAATGTTGAATTTTGTGGAGTACTTTGCTGCTAAAATCATCTATGCACTATTAGTTTTAGGAGTGTTTTGTAGTATATTTGCTGGTGAAAAAGCTTTTGCTACAGTGAATATCACACAGTATGTTGTGAAGTCCAGTCTTTTTCCAGATGTCCCCTATCTAAATCTTCAGCTACAAAATGCTGTCTAAACGTCTACATGCTCTGATGCATTTTATTTATAATTGCGTATTTCATTAATAGTTCTTCATACTTTATGTGTGTGTGTGTGTGTGTGTGTGTGTGTGTGTGTGTGTGTGTGTGTGTGTGTGTGTGTGTGTGTGTGTGTGTGTGTGTGTGTGTGTGTGTGTGTGTGTGTGTGTGTGTGTGTGTGTGTGTGTGTGTGTGTGTGTGTGTGTGTGTGTGTGTGTGTGTGTGTGTGTGTGTGTGTGTGTGTGTGTGTGTGTGTGTGTGTGTGTGTGTGTGTGTGTGTGTGTGTGTGTGTCTGTCTATTGGAGATGTAGTAGAATAAGTGTGGTATTTACATCCCTTTGGCAAGATGGTTCCCAGGAGCAGAGGAAGTCAGTAAACTGTTTACTGTGATCTTATCAGAAAGTTTATTACAGTAGAGTAACCACGATTTATTATTTTAATATATTGACTTACTAACAACACTCAGATGCATCTAATCAAGTGAAAGGATTTAATCAAAGGTTAATCTTTCTTTTACAATAAACAGAGATCTGGTCAGGACAAAGCTATAAAACATGCTCTACTGAGGATAAAAATCTAACTCATTGTTATGGAGTCTGTTCCCTGAAATGGAAAACTATGCTCTCTGCCAGAGGCCCGTGGTCATGGATGACAGGAGGGAGGGCGTTCATTAGCCTGGCCCCAGATCTGTTTTCTCTATATAGCCAACTCCCATGGTCGCTGTTTTGTTATGTTTTGGCATGTCAATTCCCATAGTTGGCAAGACAACACAAACAGATCTAGGATCAGGTTAGGAGTTCATTGACACAGGAGTGTTTGTGTGTAGTGTACAGTATACACTGAGTGTACAAAACATTAAGGACACCTGCTCTTTCCATGACATTGACTGACCAGGTGAATCCAGGTGAAAGCTATGATCACTTACTTATGTCACTTGTTAAATCCACTTCAATCAGTGTAGATGATGGGGAGGAGACAGCATAAAGAATGATTTTTAAGCCTTGAGACATGGATCGTGTATGTGTGCCATTCAGAGGGTGAATGGGCAAAGGGGAGGTGCAACTCAATATTAGGAAGGTGTCCTTAATGTTTTGTACACTCAGTGTATAGCACCAGCTTGGGGTTTGTTGGGTCTGTGTGCATGGCATATTCATTAGTGAGGTTTTTACTAACGTCATCTGTTTTGCTGTTGTGTCTTTATGTGATTTGGGGAGATCAGATATTCATTGATAACGAGTGGCATGAGTCCTGCAGCGGACGGAAGATGCCAGTTCACAACCCTGCCACTGGAGACCTGCTGTGTGAGGTAGAGGAGGCAGACACCGTGAGTGACATTGTCAATTAGTCAAACAATCAATCAATACATTTTTTGTGTGGTTCTTTGAGTACGGCTGAGAAAGAGAGAGAGAAAGAAAGAGGGTGTGTGTTTGTGCTTTTGTATCTGTGTGACTTTCGTATGTGTGCCTGTCTGTGTGCATGTGTGTGTCTAACTTTACTTTCGTACCCAGGAGGATGTGGACAAGGCGGTCCAGAGTGCTAGGGCAGCCTTCCAGCTGGGGTCTCCATGGCGATGCATGGACGCGTCCGACAGAGGGCTGCTGCTCAACAGGCTGGCTGACCTGGTGGAGAGGGATCGCCTCCGACTGGCTGTGAGGAACACACACACACACACACACACACACACACACACACACACACACACACACACACAGTGTAACACTGCAAGTGCTCAACAGCCATATGTCCCACATGTCCCATACCTGGGCTCAATGTTTGTTATGCATTTGCTAGATGTTGCTGAGGAGTTCTTCATGAGTCTGTTTAATGTATATGTACTCAGACATTGGAGGCTCTTGACTCAGGGAAGATCTTCCTCATGGCGTACTTTGTGGATCTGATGGCCACTGTTAAAACCCTGCGTTATTATGGAGGATGGGCCGACAAGATACAAGGCAAAACCATTCCTGTGGGTGAGTTACTCCGCAAACACTTTAATTTGACCATCTCACAAATATGAGATCATATCCACCTGGTTGACATGAATATATATATCTATTGTATTAAATTACGTGTATCAAAAATTGTATTTACATAAAGTACCAGTCAAAAGTTTGGATACTCCTACTCATTCAAGGGTGTTTCTTTATTTTTACTATTTTCTACATTGTAGAATAATAGCGAAGGCATCAAAACTATGAAATAACACATATGGAATCATGTAGTAACCAAACAAGTGTTAAACAAATCAAAAGATATTTTATATTTTAGATTCTTCAAAGTAGCCACCCATTGCCTTGATGACAGCTTTGCACACTTGGCATTCTCTCAACCAGCTTCATGAGGTAGTCACCTGGAGTGCATTTCAATTAACAGGTGTGCCTTGTTAAAAGTTAATTTGTGGAATTTCTTTCCTTCTTAATGCGTTCGAGCCAATCAGTTGTGTTGTGACATGGTAGGGGTGGTATACAGAAGATATTTTATTTAGTAAAATACCAAGTCCATATTATGGCAAGAACAGCTCAAATAAGCAAAGAGAAACAACAGTCCATCATTACTTTAAGACATGAAGGTCAGTCAATACGGAAAATGTCAAGAACTTTGAAAGTTTCTTCAAATGCAGTCCATCAAGAGCAATGGTGAAACTGGCTCTCATGAGGACCGCCACAGGAAAGGAAGACCCAGAGTTACCTCTGCTGCAGAGGATAAGTTCATTAGAGTTACCAGCCTCAGAAATTGCAGCCCAAATAAATGCTTAGAAGAGTTCAAGTAACAGACCCATCTTAACATCAACTGTTCAGAGGAGACTGCATGAATCAGGCCTTCATGGTCGAATTGCTGCAAAGAAACCACGACTGAAGGACACCAATTTGAAGACGAGACTTGCTTGGCCAAGAAACACGAGCAATGGACATTAGACCGGTGGAAATCTGTCCTTTGGTCTGATGAGTCCAAATTTTTGGATTTTTGGTTCCAACCGCCATGTCTTTGTGAGACGCAGAGAAGGTGAACGGATGATCTCTGCATGTGTGGTTCCCACCGTGAAGCATGGAGGAGTGATGGTGTGGGGGTGCTTTGCTGATGACACTGTCAGTGATTTATTTAGAATTCAAGGCACACTTAACCAGCATGGCTACCACAGCATGCTGCAGTGATACATCATCCCATCTGGTTTGCGCTTAGATGACCCAACACACCTCCAGGCTGTGTAAGGGCTATTTGACCAAGAAGGAGAGTGATGGAGTGCTGCATCATATGACCTGACCTCCACAATCACCCAACATCAACCCAATTGAGAAGCTTTGGGATGAATTGGACCACAGAGTGAAGGAAAAGCAGCCAACAAGTGCTCGGCATATGTGGGAACTCCTTCAAGACTGTTGGAAAAGCATTCTAGGTGAAGCTGGTTGAGAGAATGCCAAGAGTGTGCAAAGCTGTCATCAAGGCAAAGGGTGGCTACTTTGAAAAAACCCAAATCAAAAATGTATTTTGATTTGTTTAACACTTTTTTTGGTTACTACATGATTCCATATGTGTTATTTCATGGTTTTAATGTTTTCACTATTATTCTACAGTGTAAAAAATAGTCAAAATAATGAAAAATCCTTGAATGAGTAGGTGTGTCCAAACCTTTGACTGGTACTGTAACAATGATGAAATACTTTCAAAGGACAGAACAGCAGACTTATTGCCCAAATTCCTTCACATGTCATTGTCTTCAGATGGAGAGTATTTCACCTACACACGACACGAGCCCATAGGGGTGTGTGGACAAATCATTCCAGTAAGTAAATGCCCTGTGTGTGTGTGTGTGTGTGTGTGTGTGTGTGTGTGTGTGTGTGTGTGTGTGTGTGTGTGTGTGTGGTGGTGTGTGTGTGTGTGTGTGTGTGTGTGTGTGTGTGTGTGTTGTGTGTGTGTGTGTGTGGGCCGCGCAGCACGCACGCGTGTCCTCAGCTCTCATATAACCCATACCTTTGCTCCTCTGAATGCAGTGGAATTTCCCTGTGATGATGTTTGCCTGGAAGATCGCTCCAGCTCTGTGCTGTGGAAACACTGTAATCATCAAACCAGCTGAACAGACACCACTAACAGCCCTGCACATGGCCTGCCTTATCAAAGAGGTAGACTACACACATGTGAACACGCACATCCACCTCTAATACTTCAGAGGTATTCTCACAACACATTAGCCGTACCCTCAAGATATGTTTCGCTTAACTCAACAACTATTACTCACCCTCAACCTCAAGGATGAAGTGTGTTTTTTCCCGTTTTAATCTGGCCCTGCTCTTTACCCTTATGTGAAACCTTTGAAGTTACGCCTAACTCTGTCCCTAGAGGCTCCTGCGGTCATTGTAGTCATTGCCTTGACTAGCTCAGCCAGGTCCCCCATTGTGTAAGTCAGTATTCGACGTCTATCCATGTCTGAGGACGTCGGGAGATGACGTGGAAACCGGCCACTAGGGCAACAGTGAGCGCTGTTACCTTCAAGTAGGTTTCGGCGTTATGGACGGGGATGGCGGATGGACATAAGCATCTGCTTCTGATTCCAAAGGTTGCAAGTTTCAATCAAGTGATAGAAAGTTGTTTTTGATATCCCAAACCAAACCTTAAACCTTACCTTAACCATTATGAGTTAATGCCTAACCTAAAGCATTTCCAGTTCATGTCTGAACTTAACCTTAACCTTAAAAATAATGCCTAAACTTAACCTTAAACACTTTGAAATTTGACATTTGGAAGATCTTCGGAATTTGACGATTGAGAAACATGGAGGAACATCTAATTCTGAAGTGAGACTGTGAGAGCTGGTAGAACTAGCTAATGGCATAATGTTGTTGAGGCACGTCCATAATTAATGATTCCAAAATCAGACATTTTAAAGTATAGACCTGAGTTAATAAGATCATGTTGTGTTGGTCTCTGTGTGTGTGTGTGTGTGTGTCCAGGCTGGTTTTCCTCCGGGCGTGGTAAACGTGCTGCCAGGATACGGTCCAACAGCAGGCAGTGCCATTGCTCATCATATGGACATTGACAAAATAGCATTCACTGGATCAACTGCTGTACGTATTCAGAGAATGACCCATTCACTTTCAATCGTGACACATTTCACTGATCACCCAACCCTTAGTTCACAATCTCCTTTCTGTTAGACCAGATTCTGACGTAATCTGCTATCTCCTAAACCACCGTCCCAGTGCCCTCCCCCTTTGGTGTGAATGGTTGCCAGATAGGATGGGGGTTTTGGTATTAGTTATGTTGTAAATTGAGCATTTTTCCCTGTGGTGGTTTCCAGGTAGGGAAACTCATCCAGAAGGCTGCTGGTGACAGCAACCTGAAACGTGTCACTCTGGAGCTGGGCGGCAAGAACCCCAATATTGTCTTCGCAGACTGTGACTGTGAGTGTGCGTGTGTGCGTGCGTGTGTTTGTGCATACGTATGCTTGGCTGTCTGTGTGTGTTTATGTTTATATGTGTTTGGAATGCGTTGAGTTTGTGTCTGTGTATACAAGTAAGTGTTCATGAACATGAGTGTGTATGTGTGTTGTAGTGGAGTATGCAGTGGAGCAGGCCCATAGTGGTCTCTTCTTCAACCAGGGCCAGTGCTGTCTGGCTGGCTCCAGGGTGTTTGTGGAGGACTCTATCTATGAGGAGTTTGTTTGTCGCAGTGCGGAAAAGGCCCGTAACAAGGTCCTGGGAAACCCACTGGTACCAGGAGTGGACCAGGGACCACAGGTAAGGTATTGTGGTAGAACACAGTTATTCCTCAAATGCATAACAATAACAGTACAGTTGCGGGGACCTGAAACATTTGTTTTCCTGCCACCCTCGCCTTGATGAAGGAGACGTGCCGTGTGGCAGCGCGTACATCTGTAAATTTGAATATCATCGAACATTTCAGGACAGTCTAGTGAGTTTTAATATCAAAGTCGCAAGATGTGAGGCTTTCATATTAACACTTTTAGAATGACAGTCAAAGCTTGTGTGGTGATGATTTGTCGGATGTTCTCCTTGTTGGTGCAGATAGATCAGAAGCAGTTTGATAAGATCCTGGAGCTAATCGAGAGTGGGAAGAAGGAAGGGGCCACACTGGAGTGTGGGGGGGGGCCCTGGGACCGGAACAGCCTCTTCATCCAACCCACTGTCTTCTCTAATGTCACTGACGACATGCGTATTGCCAAAGAAGAGGTAAACACACACAACATACTCTTTCTCGCACGCACACACATACATACGTGCACGCATGAGAATGCACAAATGATCTGTCTCACTCTCTTTCTCTCCCCCTCCTCTCTTTCTCTCTTCTCTCGCTCAGATCTTTGGACCGGTGCAGCAGATCATGCGTTTCCGCAGCGTGAATGAGGTAATTCAGAGGGCCAACGCCACCCATTACGGCCTGGCTGCCGGAGTTTTCACCAATGACATCGACAAAGCCCTCACCGTGTCCTCAGCTTTACAGGCCGGCATGGTGTGGTATGTATGGACACCTCCAAAAGCTTTTGACCAGTTCGGGCAACATTTTGATCTGGCAAAAGACCACAGGTCTGTGCAAATACTGTAAACCTCATTATAATCTGGCAGCGTGATTTCATATGAAACACCTCTTCAACACTGTAGGTTATAAGGAAGTGATTATTTATGGATTATTCAGTTTACTCAAATGTAGTTCAATAATCACATCCTTATAACGCACATTGTTGAAGGAATGTTTCAAGTGAATTTACGCTGCCAGATTTTGTATTTCAAAGGTATTTGAGCTGGTCCTTTTATTTCCTCTTTATCATAGGGTGAACTGCTACAATGCCATGAGTACCCAATGTCCCTTCGGTGGGTTTAAAATGTCCGGGAATGGGAGGGAACTGTGAGTGACTCCAGATTTCCAGATTTCTAGAATAAGACCAACATTAATTGATACGATTCGTTTATCTTAGTTTCCTTATTGTTTGTACCATGTGTCTGGGTTTCAGAGGGGAGTATGCCCTCCAGGAGTACACAGAGGTCAAGGCTGTAACTATCAAAATCTCACAGAAGAACTCCTAAGATTTGCTGTACGGTCCCATTCAAGTATTTCAGTAGGACTTCCACCGAAATTCTCTATGGACCAACTGGGAATTCTCAGCAACGACCCACAGACTATTGTATGCTATTAGACAAAACAGGGAGTCACTTTCTGCTTAAAACAGCTCTCACGGTGCTCAAGGTTGCCCAAAATGATCATCACCATTAGACGGGACAGCACTTAATCCGAAACAAGTTTGCATGCACAGTCGGTTAACTTTGTCATCAATTGGAATCATTGATTTATCATAGAAACTGCATCCCACTGGTTATTGTGGTCCAATTCGACAGAAAGACAATGTTTTTGGTATAATCTATAATTGGTACACTGTATGTGATCAATTTGAACAGTCCAGTAGTTTGAGATCCGTTGGAATCATAATTGTGTGGTTTATAGTGCATACTGTCTTGTCGTTGTTATTGTCAATGGATAGTGACTGTGTATTTCTGTAAATGTGTGTGTGTTTGCTTTTGTAAATCTCCCATAAGTAAGCATATAAAACCTGATATATCTGGCATAGAGATTCGTAGACATATTTTGTAACTCTTGTATTTTATTGGTTGTCATACCAAAAAGGTAGCTCTTTTACATTCCAGGTTGTTGAAAACAGCATAATAACATGGCATCCAATCCTTTTCTAACTAGCCAATGGTTTTGTATCAGGAAACAGAGATGGTAGTTTCTATGTAATAACGTTGAATCCGTGCAGGAAAGTGCAACATTACCCATTTCTCTTTAGTTCTTCTATTATATCCATTCCGCATACACGCGTCATGTGGCCTTATTTAGTGTAAAGTGACACCAAATCGCCGGCCAACCAATAGCTCAATAACTCATTCGTCGAGAAGTCTTTTTCCTTTTAGTTAAGTTACAGCACGTCACCGAATGTCACTTGTCATATCTTGTGCATATCTTTTTTTATCAATAAAGAAACCTCTGATTATGAACTGGACTTTGTTTGTCACTTGAACACTTTAAGACACTGTGCACTAAATAAGGCCACATGACAGTTTTATGGGGAATGGATTTAACAGTGCAGAACTAAAGACGAACAGGTAATGTTGCATTTTCCAGCACTGATTCGGCGTTATTACATAGAAACTTCCATCTTCCTATTAACAAACCTTGGGCTAATTGGGATGACAGGAAAGGATTGGGGGGAAACTACATTGGTAACTACTACTGTAGTTAAAACATAGTTATTACCCTGTTATTAGCGAGTGTGAATGTAAAGTGCTGGCACAAAAATAGTACTACAAATGAATATCTTACAAACTATTAACGTACGATTTCAGACTGAAATGAGTAGAAGTTTAGATCTCTGCTGAGACAAATAAAAAGAAATAAACGTTCCCTAAATTGGTCACAGAATATCTGATCATGTTTGTTTATAAATGGGATTTAGGATGCTGTTATGTCATGATTGTGAGGGTGTTACAAATCAGGCTTTAGATCTTTGGCCAGATTCCTATTGTCATGTTCATTAGTATATGGAACGCAAACTTTTTGCAATGGAAAACAAGGGACTTTTCTTATTGGAGTTTCGGTCTGTTTTCTTACGTTTGGTACCTAATGAACACAACCCTGCTCTTCCCCTGCTTGTCTACAGCCTGATTTGTCAGGGTGGTATTGACATCCTAGCACCCTGGTTTTTACCAGTTTAGCGTCTAGAGGGAGGTGTGCCCCTCCCTCTGCCCCTCGCCGGCCCTGGGGGTGGTCCTCTGGCGTTTCCAGACGGCCCCCTAGGGCCTGGGGGATGGGTCACAGCTGCTTTGGGGTTTGGTGCATCCAACAAAACATCCATCTGAAGATTAACCCCCTTGCCATTGGCTGCTGCTCCTGGACGTTTTGCCACTTTGGGAGATTTGCTTCCCTTCTCGTGCACTTTCTCTGAAAAGGCGAAAAACAGAGTGGATGTGCATGTACACCTGTATACATGTAGCTCTGCTGAGGAGCGATATTATGATACAATTCACTCAAAACAAACTGTTTCTTAAGTTATGTTTATTAAGTGGGTCGTTTTTTGTGAACGCCCAAAAAACATCCAGCCACTAGGTGGCACTGAGTGGAGACGGTAGATAGGTAGGTAGGTAGAGTAGGCTATATGAACTGACCTGGTGGGGGCTTCTCCTCCTCCGCAGCAGGGGGGAGCAGAGAGCGGTTGGGCAGGAGGTCTTCCAGGTCCTGCATCACCTGGTTGGTGTTCTCCTTGTTGTTCCTCCGGTTCTTCTCCTCATCTCTAGCCTAAACACAACGCAGATAATACTGTTGGTGTTTCTACAATCACCACATCAGCATTGTGTGCACACATTGACCAACAAGTACTTAGTAGCATTACATTGTTTACAGTAAATCATTTAAGTCTTGAGAGACAGCAGTTTAGTTGATAATGCTCATTTACCATTTGCATCTTCTTCTTCAGTTCCAGGTTGGCATTTTGATAGTTTTTGGAGGTCGCATTCAGATAGTAGATGGCCAACCTGCCACAGGATCACAGAAAACTATTTAACTCGTTTTAAACATGGCATGTATTATGATGAGCGTGTGTATTTTACTACGACCATATGTGGGTTGCTGTAATGTGTGTGTGTGTGTGTGTGTGTGTGTGTGTGTGTGTGTGTGTGTGTGTGTGTGCGTGTGCGTGTGTGCGTGCGCATACACCATCAGCAGCACTGCTGGTAAGATCAGCCCAGGATTAGTTGCGTAGGTGAAGATATCCCCAATGAATGCTGGTAGGTCGTTCTCTATAGTCTCCATGACGACATTATACATTTGCTCCCTTCCGCTGGTAGACAAGAGATCAGCATTAGACGTGTGCCTAGTGTGTGTGTGTGTGTCTGTGCGTGTGTATGAGAGACACCTGAAGGGGCCACAGTCGAAGGAGGGCGGCAGGGTCATTATGGTGTAAACCACAGGCAGAAGGCTGAGGAAGAGCACCAGGAGGAGGAGGCCCATGTAGAAGTTGTTGGATTTAGAGGCCTTGAAGACCCTCTCATGAGGAACGTTACAGCTCATCACTGCCCAGCACTGGTAGTACATGGAGGTGAGGAGACGCAAGACGTTCAACCCTACCAAGCCAGGGGCGTAGAACGCACCCATCCTGAAACAAACACAAATATAGAAATGTAACTCTTATCGCAGATCAACACAACTTACAGGGTTTGTGGAAATGCGTTGATGGTTTATGTGGTGTCTCATATTTACTCACCAAATCATTCCTTGATTGAAGATTAATCCAAGCACGTTGCCGCTGATGTCAAACTCTCCATAGGACGGCTAGAATCACATACAGAAAATATTGCAAATCATGTTAAATAATGTAAACGTAATTCTATTCTCTCTCCCTCTTTCTCTCCCATAGTAATTAACTTAACAGGGCAGTGTCCTGTGTCACTACGTGAAGGATCACCTATCTTGCCGGATGTCTGTGTGGTATCACTGTTAATTTTGTCAGCATTTTTTTGTTTTAGTCTTAGTCGTTTGACTAAAATACCTTTTAATCTTAGTCCCATTTTAGTCCTTACATGCTTTGTAGTTTTAGTTTATCAGTCGATTAAAACTCTGGACAATTTTAGTCTTGTTTCAGTAAAATGTTACTCTCATTTTCCCCCATTAAATCATTCATATTTACCTCTAATTTCCATCACGTGCACATAGCCTTGTCCAACTAGGCCTACTATCCCCTCATATAGCTGGCAACATTGCTGTTGTGGCAGATTTTAACCAATGCCAGCCATGATTTACTATAATGTATAGGCTACAAAGCCTTGGCTACAGGTTAAAACATTTAGGCCTACAGCTCTGATTTTCTCCCCATCATAACCTTGTGATGGGGGGTAAATAACAGCGATTCCCTTAAAATGGGGAATCTAAGCTTTCCAACGATGCCAGAATTATTACTGTACTCCTAATATTCAGCCAATAACATTAGCATTTTCAATAGCCGACCACGAGAGCGGCAAAACACAGATTAACAAAAGCGCACATAGTAATTGAGCTTCTGATGTGATCAAAGCAAAAATAGCCTATATGAAAGTAAGAAACATCATTTTTCTAGTTGAAGTTAGTTACAATCTGTATCCGTTCAAAGGCGAGACGAGTGACTGAAGTGACTGCCTGGTAGCTTTGTGCGTGGAGGAGGGCCAGGCAGTTCAGCTCATGCAGCCCGCGCAACTGAAAGACCAATGAGAGGATTGTATTATATTCTGAAAAGGCATGGTTATGATTGGACAAACAGATCAAACGGAGCTTCATGTGCAAATGAATATCCATTAGTCTCACATGGAAGTCTCGTCTCGTTACAATGTCATCAACTAAAATGAAAAGTAATTTGTAATAGTTGTCTTTTTTTTCAGGGCATCTTGTCTCGTTATCGTCATTAGTTTTCATAAGGAAAAATAGGTTGTTGCTGAATATTTTCTGTCATAGTTAGTGTTGACGAAATGAACGCTGTGAGGTATCAATTTTACTTGGAACAAACACATAATGTACTCACACTTACAATAAGCTAAGAAAAACACTAGTATTGAGTATTTACCTATGCGGTGTATAACCTTGAAATAAGAATATAATTGAAGGGGTAACTGTGAAGAATGATGTATTGATATTGAGTAACTATACCTTGCTACCATACTATTACCATGTTATTACCACTTTATCCCATATTGTAATGTAAAAGGTGGCAGGTAGTCTAGCTGGATCAAATCCCCAAGCCAACTAGTTGAAAAATCTGTTGATATGCCCATGAGCAAGGCATGTAACTCTAATTAAGTGTCTGCTAAATGACTAAAATGTAAAAAATGTAATGCTACCAAAAACGATTACAATAAAATGAGAACACACACACGCACAGCAGAATGTCAGTGTTCTGTTATGCTTTGATAGCCTAGCACGTACAAATCCAGCCTCCAGGTCCCAGCACCAGCAGTAGTTGAGGAAACGCACGATCATGGCTCGCAGGAAGTCACCAATCAGGATGGTCATATACGTCACCTGGATGTCAGAGACGGTGAGCTTCACAAACTCCTAGAGATACAGCACAGAAAAAAAACTAAACAGGAAACACCCGGCATGTCACAGACAGCCTCAGTCATATCACTGATGCACAATGAAGGGAACTTTATCCTGCTCAGGTCAGGTGGAGGAAAAACCAGGATGAAAAACTCAGTGACGAAGGGAAAACGGAGGAAGAACGCATGGAAGCCTCACTATGCCAACGGCGGTCTCCCAGCACGGGCCTCTGATGACATCAGCAGGGTGGATGTCTGGAGGGGGGATGTCAGTAGTGTTGTGGTAGGAGCTATAGTTGGAATAGTACTCATTCAGTCCCCAGATAGTGGCATTCCTAATAGACTTCTCCTTTTCCAACTGTACACATGTTAACACACAAAGACAGGTTCAGGTGAGTAAGTCAAATAGACATGCACACAATATGTACTGAACACACCATCACACACACACAGTGGCAGTTCTAGCTTGTATGGCTAGAACCGCCTGCCTAGCTCACAAACTAGAATCAGGGCACCCACTCCGACAAGGTTAATTGACCCACAGTCCCACACGGTGAAATGATATCATTGACGTGATGTGCAAATGAGCGCTAGAAAACCGATTGCGCAAATGTCACCATTCCTAATTTTTTTTGTGCGGGCGCCCTGTGCCGCCCCCGGCAAGATGCCGCCCTGGGTGGCATCTTGCCACACACACATACACATACACATATACAGGTGAATAAACACACACATATGCATTTGCAGGTACATGCCACTGACATACTGTCTGGTACCTTTGCGTTGACTTCGTCAAAAAGGGCGAACAGAAAGGTGTAGAGGTTTCCGAGGAACAGGGCAAAGATGCGGCCCAGCTGCCATTTGAGGGCGATACGAGGGTGGTACTCCTCCAGCTCAGCGATGGTCTCAAAGAGAGGGGGGCACACCAGCCCCAGCAGTGACATCACAAACTCCACCTGGAAGGCAAAACACAACCAATCATCGGGATGAAGGCTGGAAAAAAACTTTATTTGTAAAGAGATATTAGCATTCATTAGCATTTTAAGCTTTAAAATCATAAACATTTATAACATAGCCTATATCATTTAATTTATAAAGTATTTATAACATTTGTATAAGCATTTCAATGGCTTATTCATTAAAGGTATTCGGTGTAACCGAAGCGTGGTAACATTTTACAGGGTAAAACTTCATTTTAAGTGGTCCTTATTTCAGTGTAATTACATATGTAATTTGAAATGCATGGAAGCTTATTGAGCGCTATGGCAAAAACGGGGGGGGTTTACATAAAACAACATTTTTAATTGTTAAATCATTTAATGGTACATTTGACCAGGATAGCAACAGTAGCTAATGAGGATGGGGCTTGACAATGGGTGAATGACTTCCTTAACCACCAATCAAACATTTTTAACATATTAATAAACAGTTTTGGCTTAAATTGTGAGAGTCATTCAGTGCTTGCCAAATTGTGAGCCTAATGACCCTTCACCAATCCCCGCCCCAGAATTCTTTCTAGCAATCGCAGCGCTCCAATGGATAGCAACTGTTGTCAAGTCCAACACCTCAGACAAGCTCACGTTTCAAATGCATGAAAACCGGTGAGCACAATGGCAAAAACTGAGTTTTCTTTAAAATAATTCTGTTTAAATGGCTAAATAATTTTACCTTTCACCAGGGATACTTGTTACTGTGATTCCTGAAATGCAGAGCCTGCTGATGGAGTATTGTTTAATATGAAATTAAACTTTTGTTATATTGTTTGCTAGCTCAGTTAGCTCTTAGTCTCATTGACCACCAAACATTGCTAATGCTAACTAGCTAGCCACTTAACATATATATTTTTTCTCAAAATGTATATTAGCTTGCTAAGTTACCCATGTTGTGAATACAACTCCCATCTACTGTTGACATCAGGATAAGATTTGAGAGCACTTGTTCACTCCAAAAGTGGTTAGAAGCTTTGACTGCTTGCTGACAGTGAATTCAGAGCCATTCAGTGGCTAGCCATACTACACACGTAATATAACCAGGTTTCCGTGAAGCAGTTGTAATGACAGTGATTAGCAATTGGTAGTCTGTGTTCATTGGCGACCTGTCATTCAGTGCAGGTGGGGCAGAGCCCCACATTTCTTTACACAAAAAAGAAAAATGTGCTAAATGTTATTTTGGCATTAATTCATGTCACATATCAGTTTGCAAACAATGTAAAATAAAATATATGTCATTGAGTTACTAAAGCCGCATACAAACACGGTCTCTTTTTGGTTTTCTTGAGTAAGGCAGCTCCAAAATGCAGGTGTTTCAGCCTAGCTCAGTGCTTTCTATGGTGGTGGGGCAAGCCAGAAGAAAATACAGAGCGTTGCGCCGTGATTGGCTCAGTGTTCTTTCACTCATGGGGACACTACGTCACCGCCAAGTCTAAATTTAGAGTTCTAAAATGCTATCCCCCTGGGTGCTGCCACAGAGTTACATTAGAGGTGCCCATCCAAGAAGGCTCAATGTCATTGGCAACAGATAAATGATGTCAAATCACGTTATATCTACAGTAGCTTTGATTTGACTGATCATGTCAGCATCATACTTTCAAAATCTTAGCTAGCAGTCATCATCATGAATCAAGTCGACAATCTACTGGCAAATCCTTTTTAATCGTTGTCATATGAAGATAAATAATGAAGAGAAATTATAAATAAAACGTATTAGTGCTCATCGGCCATTGGACATAAACATTACACAATAAGTTGAGTGGTTTGGAAGGAATCAGTGGCTAACTGCAAGCACTGCAAAGCAATCACTAGCCTGCTATTCAGTGGAGTGGCTGTGTGGTCCCAAGTCTAAGATTAAGGGTCTCTTTTCCTAGTTTAAAATTATGCTGTCAATGAAGCAGGATTTGGAACTGCAAAATCTGACTTTAGTGAGTTCAAGACAACTGGGACCTCAGGAAAAACGAGCTACGACTGGGAAAATACGTTTTGAACTTTCACCCAACTCGGAATTGTAAATCAGGAACTCGGGCCTCTTTCTAGAGCTACGACCTGAAGATCACTGACGTCATAATGATTCAACCTTTTTTTCTTCTTTGCGTTCTCAGTTGTCTTGAAAGCACAATAAATCCAGGGAGTGCCAGACTTTGATGACAAAGTTTGATGACAAAATTTGTCCACGAAGGACCGCCACGCCACCTTCCTGTTCAAGTGAGCACAGCACAACAAGATGAGTCCAAACATGTCTTGTATGCTGCTGCATAAATTATATAATATGCCAGGTAAATATGTATACTGTAGCTAAGAAAGTAATACTAAGTGTATGTTGTGTGGTAAGCTGTTAGTAGCCATGTGCCTCACCCTAATAATTTGGTCTGTTCTCACTTCATAATTTCGCCTACTGTTCTGACTTGGTGGTGCACATGTAGCCTACAACCTGTTTTTGAGGAATGTAATCATTGAATATTGTAAGAGCTTCCATTGTCTGCTTATATGCCCCCTTTATTTATCCTACATTTCTGACTTTGTGTACAGGTAGAACACTGTGAGAACAGCCCATGTTCTGAATACTTTCGCTGTACATTTAAACAGTGCTGAACAAATAGTTATATTGACTACGTCAGTCCTAGCTCGCTCATTAACGTCTTAATCGAAATTACGGTTCACCTCTTATCCGATTGTTGTCCCCTTATGCCATAGTTTGTACATCTCAATTGTCAGTAGAACCCACATTTATTTAAGCAAGTCAGCCATATCAACTATGTTTTTTTTAAAGGCAGTAAATTATGCTGAATGAAATGTTTCACTGCCAGACAAGGCTCCACTGATATCTAGGTGTAGCACTGGTATAGTGCAATTAATGTATTATTTAATGTTGTGTTGTGTAGTGGCTTTGCTGGTATGCATCCCACATTTAAAAATGTTTGCCCCACCAAGATTTACATGCTAAAATCACCACTGTCTGTGTTTCATTTGACTGTGTATTAAAAACACAGTTTGAGATAATTGTGAATGGATTTCGCCAGCGGTTTGAGTGTTGAATTGGGCTTCCCGGGAAAATCTTGTCCGAGGTTGCAACAGTAACCAAGGGTGAGAGGCTTAGCCAAGTGTCAATTAAGCTTGGTTGAATAATGGTTTATGACAATTTTAAGTGTATTTAAAAGACCAAAGCTTATTTCATCATGTAACCTTGCAATGGTTTCACGGTTGAAGAACATTCTAACTTTTGGACAGGATGCATTTGTGCACTTATTTATTTATCCCAGGAATAAAGGCATAATGTCAAGATCTGTCCATCTGCACAATGAATTCGAAATAACGACGACCTCGAACATGCCCACAATTTGTGTTGTGACGCCATAGTAATAACAAAGAGCAAAGAACCTGAATCAAAATCAAAATCCAAACATAAGAGATTGGCACAAACTAAAAAAAGTGTTGTAAACGAGATAAAAAATCCCATACATGTTAGAGAAGGTAGGTTTTCCATGTTTGCTTAGCTTTTTGGATACAGAAATTGTGCTGGACGATTTAGTATAGGTAATTAGCTAGGCTGGTTAGCTGGAAAACTAGCTACCTAAATTGTCCAGCAAAATACCAAGAACTAGCTCGCAAGCTAGCTAGCAAACGTTAGCTGCCATTTTTGGTAGGCCAACCAACTAGTCTAGATAGCTAGCTAGCTTAGTTAAAATCTACATAATAGACTAAAGTAGAAGCTCATATTCTCATAGGTCACTATATATGAAGGTAATATACTATGTATGTACACAATAATTACAAGTAAGTACCCCTCAAGATACACTTCATTTTAACTAGCTAAATCCTGTGTAACACCTAGTAATCACATTGTACTTAGGCAGATATTTGACCAAAAGCCAGAGAAAATGCAGAGCGCCAAATTCAAATAAATTACTATACAAATCAAACTTTCATTAAATCACACATGAAAGATACCAAATTAAAGCTACACTGGTTGTGAATCCAGCCAACATGTCAGAATTCAAATAGGCTTTTCGGCGAAAGCAAATGATGCTATTATCTAAGGATAGCACCATAGTAAACAAAGAGAGAGAAGCATATTTCAACCCTGCAGGTGCGACACAAAACGCAGAAATAAAAATATAATTCATGCCTTACCTTTGACGAACTTCTGTTGTTGGTACTCCAATATGTCCAATAAATATCACAAATGGTCCTTTTGTTTGATTAATTCCGTCGATATATATCCAAAATGTCCATTTATTTGGAGCGTTTGATCCAGAAAAACACTGGTTCCAACTTGCTCAACGTGACTACAAAATATCTCAAAGGTTACCTGTAAACTTTGCCAAAACATTTCAAACTACTTTTGTAATACAACTTTAGGTATTTTTTTACGTAAATAATCGATCAAATTGAAGACGGGATAATCTGTGTTCAATACCGGATTAAAACAAACTGTAGCTAGCTTTCTGGTCATGCGCCTCTAACAAACAGTACACTTCACTTGACCCTTGTTCTGAACAGGGCTACTTCTTCATTACACAAAGGAAAAACCCTCAACCAATTTCTAAAGACTGTTGACATCCAGTGGAAGCAGTAGGAACTGCAAGAAGGTCCCTTAGAATTCTGGATTCCCAATGAAAACCCATTGAAAAGAGAGTGACCTCAAAAAGAAAAATCTGAATGGTTTGTTCTCGGGGTTTCGCCTGCTAAATAGGTTCTGTTATACTCACAGACATGATTCAAACAGTTTTAGAAACTTCAGAGTGTTTTCTATCCAAATCTAATAATAATATGCATATCTTATCTTCTGGGGATGAGTAGCTGGCAGTTGAATTTGGGTATGCTTTTCATCCAAACGTGAAAATGCTGCCCCCTATCCTAGAGAAGTTTTAACCTGGAGTACAATCATTGAGACGAGATTAGAGATGTTGGTTAGAGCTGCCCTACCCTATAAAAATCATTCACAAAATGTGGGTTTGCTATTCAAAAGAAGCATTGCCTGATGTGAACCATGCCTCAAACAAAAGAGATCTCAGAAGACCCAAGATTAAGAATTGTTGACTTGCATAAAGCTGGAAAGGGTTACAAAAGTATTTCTAAAAGCCTTGATGTTCATCAGTCCACGGTAAGACAAACTGTCTATAAATGGAGAAAGTTCAACACTGTTGCTACTCTCCCTAGGAGTGGCTGTCCTGCAAAGATGACTACAAGAGCACAACGCAGAATGCTCAATGAGGTTAAGAAGAATCCTAGAGTGTCCGCTAAAGACTTACAGAAATCTCTAGAACATGCTAACATCTCTGTTGACAAGTCTACGATACATAAAACGCTAAACAGGAATGGTGTTCATGGGAGGACACCACGGAAGAAACCACTGCTGTCCAAAAACATTGCTGCACGTCTGAAGCTAGCAAAAGTGCACCTGGATGTTCAACAGCGCTACTGGCAAAATATTCTGTGGACAGATGAAACTAAAGTTGAGTTATTAGGAAGGAACACACAACACTATGTGTGGAGAAAAAAAGGCACAGCACACCAACATCAAAACCTCAACCCAACTGTAATGTATCGTGAAGGGAGCATCATGGTTTGGAGCTGCTTTGCTGCCTCAAGCCCTGTACAGCTTGCCTTCATTGACGGAAAAATGAATTCCCAAGTTTATCAAGATATTTTGCAGGAGAATGTTAGGCTATCTGTCCGCCAATTGAAGCTCAACAAAAGTTGGGTGATGCAACAGGACAACGACCCAAAACACAGAAGTAAATCAACAACCGAATGGCTTCAACAGAAGAAAATACACCTTCTGGAATGGCCCAGTTCTGACCTCAACCCGATTGAGATGCTGTGGCATGACCTCAAGAGAGCGGTTCACACCAGACACCCCAAGAATATTGCTGAACTGAAACAGTTTTGTAAAGAGCAATGGTCCAAAACTCCTCCTGACCGTTGTGCAGGTCTGATCCACAACTACAGAAAACATTTGGTTGAGGGTATTGCTGCCAAAGGAGGGTCAACCAGTTATTAAATCCAAGGGTTCACATACTTTTCCCACCCTGCAATGTGAATGTTTACACGGTGTGTTCAATAAAGACATGAAAATGTATAATTGTTTGTGTGTAATTCGTTTAAGCAGACTGTGTTTGTCTATTGTTGTGACTTAGATGAAGATCAGATAAAATGTTATGTCCAATTTAAGCAGAAGTCCAGGTAATTCCAAAGGGTTCACATACTTTCTCTTGCCACTGTATGTGATTTGTTAAGCCACATTTTGCCTATGAACTAATTTAGACTTGCCTAAACAAACAGGCTGAATACTTTATACTTTTGCAAAGCACTGTATCTGATCAAAACAACTGTACCTGCCTCATTCTTTTCAAACCAGGAAAGCTCATCCTGATCTAGGTTGGCAAACTCCTGAGACCTCTTGACCACAAAATAGATGAGGAAGCCGCTGCCCCCCAGGCTGCAGAGGATTAAAAAGTTGGCTAGAACCCGCAGGAACCTCCGCAAGTGGATGTTCTCATCCTTCTGGTTCTCCTGTTCGTCTACTATGGATTCCTACCAAGAACAGTCCGGTCAGTGAGAAACACAGAGAATATTTTGTTTGAAGATAGTAAGTGTGTAGGCTCATACATGTAGTACCTTTTTATGTGCATATGATTCTTGGGAGATTGAAGATAAGAGCAGGAGAACGGATATTTGCAGAACAATGTTATGGGGAGATTCCACGCCAGGACAGCCCAAAAATATTTTAGGTATCTCAGATTGTTCTGGCAATTTTCACATATAAACTTCAATGCAGGAAGATGTTTGACATCATTTTTACATTTGTATCAAGAGTCATCTTTCAGAAAATAATGAAAAAAGTGTCCTTTTCAGACCTATACATGCCTCCTGTAAGACCCTATGATCTATGATCCGTAAATGATACAGACAACTTCGTGGTGCCATTGTTCTCCTTATAGTGTGCTCTAACATATGGAGTATGTCTAGATTCTGAAATACAATTATTCACATTCATTTATTCAAAGTTGAAACTATTAATATTAATCTCAAAAGTAGCCTTTTTGATTTTGTTAATTTTAGGACATATTGTTTGGAACAATATACTCTACAAGTACATCACATTTACAGAGTGGGCTCTCTGCTAATTTTGAAGTTATAATACATTTTATCAGCACCACCAACACAGTGTATGGGAAAACGTATTCAAACGGAACTCCTTCTGCTAGAGATTTGCTGAATGTGTAATCCTAAAGGAGGACTGTGATTGGTTAATTACATAAACGTCCATTTCTATGTATAAAATGGGTCATACATTTTTTTATTTCAGAATGTTGACATACTCCATATGTTAGAGCACACTATAAGGAGTATAATGACACCAAGGTGTTGTCTGTGTCATGTACGGATCATAGGGTCTTACAGGAGGCATATATAGGTCTAAAAAGGGCATAAAATGCCCACTGTCATCATGATTCCCCCTCCTCCCAATGAAGTTTCTATGTGAGATAGACAAAATATGTCCAGGCTGTCCTGGTGTGGAATCGTCATAAACAACAGCGTCAAGATAGTAGAAGGTTGGCCTACTAGCTATGGATAGGAATTAGCTTCTGCTGTGTTTACCTTAAAGCTGGTGGTGATGGAGGCATACTTGTTGTCGGCTGTCTCTGGATTGCCAATGAGGTAATCCCAGCTGGTGAACATCTTAAATGCGAAGGTGAACTGTCCGTCATCCCCACCGTCTCCTCCCTCGTCCGAGTTACGGGCCATCCTGAGGAACACAGAAGATGGATGTGACATACACTGTACTGGGAGGCGGGGGGGGGGGCTTGATTTTAGAGATGTGGGCAAGTAACTGGAGGGTTGCTGTTCGAATCCAAGTGCTGACTGGAAAAATGCGGAGGGAGTGAGCTGGCAATGGAAGGGTTGCTAGCATCAATATTTTAGATACGGGGTGTGAATGTGGATTAGTATTTACTGTGTGCACGTACGTGTGGTGTTGTGTGTTGTGTGTGTTGTGTGTGTGTGTGTGTGTGTGTGTGTGTGTGTGTGTGTGTGTGTGTGTGTGTGTGTGTGTGTGTGTGTGTGTGTGTGTGTGTGTGTGTGTGTGTGTGTGTGTGTGTGTTGTGTGTGTGTGTGTGTGTGTGTGTGTGTGTGTGTTTTACCCACGTTCTAATGACCACCATCAGGCTGTAGCCGAAGATGCCTACACCAACTAGTAGGTAGGAGAGAGGCAGTCTGAACTGGAGGACTCCGATGGTGCGCTCGGCATTATAGAAACCATAGAAGAGAATAGAGTACTTGCAGTAACCCTGTTGAAATTAACAAAAATAATCATGGATGTATGAAAGCAATCCATCTCAAAGAAAGCTGATGTAGATGCAAAATGATAGTGACAGGTTCTTATGCCTAGGGCCAGCCCTGCCGAACACATTACACACCAGCAAACCAAGTACATAGGCATACGACAAACCCAATCAAAGAATGGCAGGATCAGATGGCGATACAGTGGTCTATGTATAGTTAGCAGGACCCCCCATATCCACCGTGTGGTGGATATGACTGGATTCCTTTCATCAACTGCAGAGCATAACAATGTGTTTAATATTCTAATCAGCAATACCTCTGTCATTACCAGCCGACAGAGATCTGAAATACAGGGAGAACACAAGCAACCAAACTGCCTGCAAAACCATCCCACTGAATAACTTATCAAGGGTCCATCAGAAAAGAGTAAAATACAGAGTTGCGTTCATTTGGACAACTTCCTCGACTTACTTTTCGTTGCTGCCTGTTGTCAGTCGATGTTACTGGCACTGAGATAAGATAGCAATACCCAGGCCCAAACAGCCTTAATTAACATTAAGACTGGGCAGGGTCTTGGCAGTTAACCTGACATGTTCCATTGTAGCTCAGTTAGTATAACATGGTGCTTGTTACGCCAGGGTAGTGGGTTTGATTCCCAGGACCACCACTATGTAAAATGTATGCCGCATGACTGTAAGTTGCTTTAGATAATAGTGTCTGCTAAATGGCATATATTCTTACTGAAAATGTGTTACACTTAACTTAAAGCCTGCAAGTACAATGCTTTATCATGCAGTTATTCATGAACATGTATGACACCTTATGTCTTAAAATCACATTTGTACCTGTATTTTAAAAGTACTGTATGACATCACAATGTATGTATGTTTTTTCATAGCTATAATCATGTCACGTAAACCTGAACCAGTCATATCCAGTAGTTTAAGTCTAAACAAGGTTTCTAAATGTGACATCACAAGGCAATTGCTTGGAAGGAAGTGTGTCACTCCAAAGGAAGTAGTAAGTCACTCCAAGATCCTCACACCAAAATCAAGGAGGACAGAGATGTCCATGGCTCTGTCCTGCTCTGCTCTGGGAACAGTTTTTCTGGGAATAGACCCATACGGAAGACCCATCATCACCTCCGGACAGTAGGAAAAGAGAAACAAAAAGAGAGGGAAGTGGGGATTGGGAGAATGAGATATCTCTCCATATACTGACCAAATGTACTACAACAGTATTGCAAAACAATGGACTCTGCGCTTAAGGTAAAAAGCTGCTCACCTCTGGGAGAACCACAAGACCAAACATGAACGCAAACAGGACCAGGTTTAGACCGTACATCCACCGCAAGAAGATGAAGTAGGAAGCCACAGATGACCCAAAGTGACCTGAGGGTTAGAGGTCAAACTCCAAAAGTTACATGATGAATAGATAAAACTACACGACATGAACAAGATAGTAACTCAAATAGGTTTAATAACAGTACCCACTCTCCACCTCTTTTATCTTTCTTTCCCACGGAATACAGGCTGTTTTGAAATTGTCAAAGTCACGGTTGAACTTGATCATTTTCTGAGGAAAATAAAAAGGTTATGAGAGAATATTTGAAAAGATAAGTTTATCACAAAAGTATAGTTCCTGACTGACATATCAGGTTGTAACTGATGAGGGCAACAAACATTCTGCTAATTATATTATGGTCATGACAAATCATGAAGCTAATGATGAACTTATGATTAAAAGTTGTATTGTATGCACGTTATAACTTAAGTCTTAAAGTATATAAATGCATAATTGCGTGAAGTATGTGTGGACTGAGAAAAGTTACCTTAGCCATCATGACTTTGTAGGCATAGAGCTTCCTCCCTTTGCCCTTTCCCAGAGCCCCCTCAAACTTCTCCACAAACGCCTGGCATTCTCTACAATTCCAACCCATAAAAAAGGATGACCCGTCAACCAACAAAAAAATATATCAATCACTGGCTTGAAGAACCGCCAACCAATGAATCGACTTTTCAAATTTATAACGGGTGAATTTTATTTACCTTTATTTAACTAGGCAAGTCAGTTAAGAACAAATTCTTATTTTCAATGTTTTCAACTATTCCTAGGAACAGTGGGTTAACTGCCTGGTTCAGGGGCAGAATGACAGATTTTTACCTTGTCAGCTCAGGGATTCAATCTTGCAACCTTTCGGTTACTAGTCCAATGCTCTAACCACTAGGCTACCTGCCGACCCAATCATGAATTAGTCATGATTAAATTAAGTAGATGAGAAAACAACCAATCCATCAATCAAGACTGTAAATTACTAGTCAGGGAAATTTGGAGGCCATGTGATGAAAGATTATCAACCTGGAAAGACCAGTGATGAGAGGGGACTGGCAAGCTACAGGCAGCTACAACTGCATGCATATTAGACAGTGTTGAGCTCATGAAAAAGTCAAGGCGTCTCATCTGTCTTAATTCTGTACAGTGCTTGTGTCCTGAACTGTAAGTGACTGTCAGCTCACAACCCTGGCTGGAATACAGTGTTTTTTCAACACAGGTCCCAGAGGGCACAAGTCCAGCAGGCCTTGTTTAGTTTTTTTAAATGTAACCCAACACTGTTAGAAACAAAAAAAGTTCTAAAAGAGTTTTATGTTAAGTTAAAAGGATCTACCTGGAACCATAAAAGGGATCTTCTACTGGGACAAACTGAATAACTTTAAATGGTTCTGGGTAGAACCCTTTTAAGAGTGAATGATAGGTTAATACTGGTCAGTGGAGATACACTCACGTTGGAGATACAAGTGAGAAACTGTCTAAAAAAACAACAATTCAAAGAACATCAATCAGCAAAGCCAATTCACGAAACTCCTAAATAGTTCAAAAGGTGATGGACAATCTGACTACTTTGTGGTTCCACAAAGTAGTTTAAAGGATTTCACACACACTCAGAAAATAGGAAAATGTATCAGGCAATGTAGCATCAGACACAATTATGCTTTAATTCAATTAAACAAAAACATATATATCACAAATAAGATGATAAATAACACACAGGTTGAATCAATGTTGTTTCCACGTCATTTCAATAAAATTAAGTTGAAACAACGTGAAATAATGGCGGTAGTGATAAGTAGGAGATGGCTGCCATTTTACGATCCCCTAACCAGTTGTGCTACTGTGTGTGTTTTTTTGCGTTATTTGTAACTTATTTTGTAGATAATGTTTCTGCCACCATCTCTTATGATAGAAAGGAGCTTCTAGATATCAGGACAGCGTTTACTCACCCCATACTGGAAGAATATATTTTTTTCCTTAACGAGTCTGATGCAAAAGATTTACTCCAGACACGCGACAAGGCCCTCATCCCCGTCATTCGCAGGAGAAAGAGACGGAGATATCGGGGACGTAGGTCTGGGTGCCTTGTAAGGATCTGACGACGAGTGGGTAATCTGCCTTTACCTATTAGCCAACGTACTGTCATTGGATAATAAAATAGACGAGCTACAAGCACGTATATCCTACCAACGGGACATTAAAAACTGTAATATCTTATGCTTCACCGAGTCATGGCTGAACGACGACATAAATAACATACAGTTGGCAGCTTTAAAGCATTTTCGGCAGGATAGAACAAGACAAGGGGTGGCGGTCTATGTATATTTGTAGACAACAGCTGGTGCACGAAATCTAAGGAAGTCTCAAGGTTTTGCTCGCCTGAGGTAGAGTATCTCAAGATAAGCTGTAGACCACACTATTTACCAAGATAGTTTTCATCTATATTCTTATTAGCTGTCTATTTACCACCACAAACCGATGCTGACACTAAGACAACACTCAATGAGCTGTATACGGCCATAAGCAAACAGGAAAATGCTCATCCAGAGGTGGCTCTCCTAGTGGCCGGGGACTTTAATCCAGGGAAACTTACATCCGTTTTACCTCATTTCTACCAGCATGTTAAATGTGCAACCAGAGGGGGGAAAAAAACTCTAGACCACCTTTACTCCACACACAGAGATGCAAACAAAGCTCTCCCTCACCCGACATTTGGCAAATCTGACCATAATTCTTTCCTCCTGATTCCTGCTTACAAGCAAAAACTAAAGCACCAGTGACTGGTCAATAAAAAAGTTGTCAAATGAAGCAGATGCTAAGCTACAGGACTGTTTTGCTAACACAGACTGGAATATGTTCCGCGATTCTTCCGATGGAATTGAGGACACATCAGTCACCACATCAGTCACTGGCCTCATCAATAAGTGCTTTGATGACGTCGTCCCCACAGTGACTGTACGTACATATACCAACTAGAAGCCATGGATTACAGGCAACATCCCCACTGAGCTAAAGGGTAGAGCTGCCGCTTTCAAGGAGCGGGACTCTAATCCGGAAGCTTATAAGGAATCCTGCTATGCCCTACGACGAACCATCAAACAGGCAAAGTGTCAATACAGTACTAAGATTGAATCGTACCACACTGGCTCCAACGCTCGTCGGATGTGGTAGAGCTTGCAAACTATTACAGGCTACAAAGGGAAGCACAGCCGCGAGCTGCCCAGTGACACGAGCCTACCAGATGAGCTAAATTACTTCTATGCTCGCGTCGAGGGAAGTAATACTGAAACATGCATAAGAGCATCAGCTGTTCCGTACGACTGTGTAATCACGCTCTCTGTAGCCGATGTGAGTAAGTCCTTTAAACAGGTCAACACTCAGAAGGCCGTCAGGGCCAGACGGTTTTACCGGGACGTGTACTTCGAGCATGCGCTGACCAACTGGCAAGTGTCTTCACTGACATTTTCAACCTGTCCCTGACTAAGTCTGTAATACCAACATGTTTCAAGCAGACCACCGTAGTCCCTGTGCCCAAGAACACTAAGGTCACCTGCCTAAATGACTACCGCCCTGTAGCACTCACGTCTGTAGCCATGAAGTGCTTTCAAAGGCTGGTCATGGCTCACATCAACACCATTATCCCAGAAATTCTAGACTCACTCCAATTTGCATACCGCACCAACAGATCCACAGGTGATGCAATTGTTATTGCACTCCACACTGCCCTTTCCCACCTGGACAAAAGGATCACCTATGTGAGAATGCTATTCATTGACTACAGCTCAGTGTTCAACACCATAGTGCCCTCGAAGCTCATCACTAAGCTAAGGACCTTGGGACTAAACACCTACCTCTGCAACTGGATCCTGGACTTCCTGACAGGCTGCCTCAGGTGGTAAGGGTAGGTAACAACACATCCGCCATGCTGATCCTCAACACGGGGGCCCCTCAGGGGTGTGTGCTCAGTCCTCTGCTGTACTCCCTGTTCACTCAGGACTGCATGGCCAGGCACGATTCCAACACCATCAATAAGTTTGCCGATGACACAACAGGCCTGATCACTGACAACGATGAGATAGCCTATAGGGAGGAGGTCAGAGACCTGGCCGTGTGGTGCCAGGACAGCAACCTCTCCCTCAACGTGATCAAGACAATGGAGATGATTGTGGACTACAGGAAAAGGAGGACCGAGCACGCCCCCATTCTCATCGACGGGGCTGTAGTGGAGCAGGTTGAGAGCTTCAAGTTCCTTGGTGTCCACATCACCAACAAACTATCATGGTCCAAACACACCAAGACAGTTGTGAAGAGGGCACGACAAAGCATATTCCCCCTCAGGAAACTGAAAAGATTTTGCATGGGTACTGAGATCCTCAAAACTTTCTACAGCTGCACCATCAAGAGTATCCTGACTGGTTGTAACACTGCCTGGTATGGCAACTGCTCGGCCTCCGACTGCAAGGCACTACAGAGGGTATTGCATCCGCCCCAGAACATTACTGGGGTCAAGCTTCCTGCCATCCAGGACCTCTATACCATGCAGTGTCAGAGAAAGGCCCTGAAATTTGTCAAAGACTCCAGCCACCCTAGTCACAGACTGTTCTCTCTGCTAACACACGGCAAGTGGTACCGGAGTGCCAAGTCTAGGTCCAAAAGACTTCGTAACACTTATTTTCCTTAAAACTGCATTGTTGATTTAGGGCTTGTAAATAAGCATTTCACTGTAAAGTCTACAACTGTTGTATTTGGCACATGTGACAAATACAATTGGATTTGTTTTGATTTGATTTGATTTGACATGTGTGCCAAGTGACGGTATAAACCTTCAGGAATGTGTAAACTATTATAGGAAAGAGAAAAACAGCACAGCAAGAGCTGTCATGAAGGCAATCAGCCAATGGGAAATCGGCAGAGGAATGCACGTCATGTGAAATGCGTCCATTTTGTTTACTTGAGGAGTTTGAGTCTCCTCTTCATGCGCCACGGTTTGTTCCTGAGTGTGGCTATCAGCTTCTTCTTCTCCTCCACCTCCTCCTTCAGAGAAGCCATCTCCCCCTCCGACAGAGAATCCTCGTCCCCTGACTCGCCCGAAGAAGAAGAGCTGTCAGAAGAAAGAGCTGTCACCAAGTGCCAGGGGTCAAGTCAGGGTCAATCATGTGTCAACCAGAGTAGAGTTCTAGTTGAGGTGGCCAGTGGCTTTACACAGTGCCGCATTATCATGGTACAAACTCAGAAGGACTTTGGACTTGTCACATAATGTTGAAAAGCATCTGGAAGACCAACAGAAAATAGAAAAAGAGAACAGAGTGAGAAATTAGGCGACAAGAGGGGGTATACAGTATGCAAGTCTAATGACAGACATCCTAGAATTATCCAGTAAGCATGTCCATCCATTGAAACAACCAGACATTAAAGCTAGAATCATTAGTTGCTACATCTATTTTTGCACTTATAAATGAATGATGTTTACCCACTGATTCTTGAAGTATATAACTTATATACAGTGCATTCAGAAAGTATTCAGACCCCTTGACTTTTTCCAAATGTTGTTACGTTACAGCTTTATTCTACAATGTATTAAATCGTTTTTTCCCCTCATCAATCTATATACAATAGCCCATAATAACAAAGCAAAAACAGGCTTTTAGAAATGTTTGCAAACGGAAATATTACATTTACATAAGTATTCAGACCCTTACTCAGAACTTTGTTGAAACACCTTTGGCAGTGAATACAGAGTCTTCTTGGGTATGACGCTACAAGCTTAGCACACCTGTATTTGGGGAGTTTCTCCCATTCTTCTCTGCAGATCCTCTCAAGCTCTGTCAGGATGGATACAGACGTCGCTGCACAGCTATTTTCAGGTCTCTCCAGAGATGTTCGATCAAGTTCAAGTCCGGGCTCTGGCTTGGCCACTCAAGGACATAGAGAGACTTGTCCCGAAGGAACTCCTGCATTGTCTTGGGTGTGTGCTTAGGGTCGTTGTCCTGTTGGAAGGTGAACCTTCGCCCCAGTCTGAGGTCCTGGGCGCTCTGGAGCAGGTTTTCATTAAGGATCTCTCTGTACTTTGCTCCATTCATCTTTCCCTCGATCCTGACAGTCTCCCATTCCCTGCCGCTGAAAAACATTCTCACAGCATGATGCTCCCACCACCATGTTTCACCAGGTTTCCTTCAGACTTGACTCTTGGCATTCAGGCCAAAGAGTTTAATCTTGGATTCATCAGATCAGAGAATCTTGTTTCTCATGGTCTGAGAGTCTTTAGGTGCCTTTTGGCAAACTCCAAGCGGGCTGTCATGTGCCTTTTGCTGAGCAGTAGCTTCCGTCTGGCCACGCTACCATGAAGGCCTGATTGGTGGAGTGCTGCAGAGATGGTTGTCCTTCTGGAAGGTTCTCTTATTGCCACAGAGGAACCAAGGCCCTTCTCCCTCGATTGCTCAGTTTGGCCAGGCGGCCAGCTCTAGGAAGAATCTTGGTGTCTCAAAACTTCTTCCATTTAAGAATGATGGAGGCCACTGTGTTTTTGGGAGCCTTCAATGATGCGGTACCCTTCCCCAGATCTGTGCCTCAACACAATCCTGTCTCGGAGCTCTACGGACAATTCGTTCGACCTCATGGCTTGGTTTTTTGCTCTGACATGTACTCTCAACTGTGGGACATTATACAGACAGGTGTGTGCCTTTCCAAATCATGTCCAATCAATTGAATTTACCACAGGTGGACTCTAATCAAGGTGTAGAAACATCTGAAGGATGGTCAATGGAAACAGGACGCACCTGAGCTCAATTTCGAGTCTCATAGCAAAGGGTCTGAGTACTTATGTAAATAAGGTATTTCTGCTTTATATTTTTTATACATTTGCAAACATTTCTAAAAACCTGTGTTCACTTTGTCGTTAGGCGGTATTGTGTGTCGAGTGATGAAGATTTTTTTAAATTTAATACATTTTAGAATAAGGCTGTAATGTAACAAAATGTGTAAAATACTTTCAGAATGCATTGTAAATGCCCCATGAGCTTAGGTCAACTGTCATACCCCATCAGAACACAACATATACGCTTGTTTTTACTCTTTTACAATGTACATTTTAACCAGACCTGTATTGCCTCAAAACATGGTCAAAACTATAATTGTGATATCATAGATGGTCAGTCTTGCATCTAAGAATTTGGGTTCTGACTAGAGGGTGTACAACTACAACCGGAAGTGACTTTTCGTAGCAGGTTAGGAGAATTTACACAGCAGGTTAACGTGGCAGGTTAGGAGACTAGTGAAACAGAGGCGGGGTACCGCTTTGTTATTGTTTCAATTCAGGAATCTAGCTTAAACTCCAACCCCATTCTGACCATGTTATCCCTCAACGCAATGCTATGACCTAACACTACCCCATGTGTGAGCAAGCACAAATACCACTACAACCCAACTCTATTCTGGTAACAAATTCTGGTTGACTGTCCCTTTCCAAAACTTTAGTTGTGACATTTTGATCATGTTGACACGTTTGTAACCAAGGTTTCCATGGATGTCCCTAGGGATGTTCCCATCACATGGCTATAACGATTTCTCCATAAAAGTTTAGTTAACACATTCTAGAAATGTAAAAAAAATAAACATAATTGGATAATTTTCCCAAATGTTGTTATAACCATTACAGCATGTCCTTCTACTAATGTTTATCAAATACTGTTTTCCGGGGACATTTAAAAAAAATATGTCAGGGACGTTGTCATGCTAACGTTAGCGGCAAACCATTGAGCTTGGGTCATTGCTTGGGTCATTGTCATAGTATTTTGGAACACTTTAGCGCAACCCCATAACCCAATTTCATAACTCAACTCCCTGAAGCAATAACTCAATACAATGAAGGGGCATATACCAACAGAGTCTGTCAGAGTCCTCCCTCATACATGAGGGTGCGTGGAGTGTGGTGATACGTGAGAGAGATGGCCCTCTCAAAGGATACTGCACCTGCTGTACTTTCCATTCTTCTTTTTCTTGTCTTTCCCGTTCCCTTTGTCCTTCCCTCCTTTGCCTTTGGCATCTCCCTTCTTTTCCTTGTTCTGCTCGTCTTTCTGCTTCTTGCTAGTCACTTTTCCGCCTTTCTTTTTCTTCCCTCGTTCCTCCTCCTCCTCCTCCTCCTCCTCCTCCTCCTCACTCTCCTCCTTGACTGCCTTTTTCTTTCTGCCCGCAGCCTTTGTGCCCTTCCGCTTGACGCTTCTGTCGTCTTCCTCCTCCTCATCCTCGCTGTCCTGGGCCCTGGCTTTCTTCTTACGAGCCCTCTTCCTCGGTGCCTCGTCCTGATCCTCCTCTTCCTCTTCGTCCTCAGTGGTGGCCGGTTTGCCGTTCCGTCCCCCGGCTCGTGGAGAGGCTTTGGCTTTCCTGTTTCTGTCCCTCCACCTGGCCTCATCTGATACACACACACTCACACAAATATTAACAGAGAGACAAAGGCTTCATAGATCCATAGATTGCATTCAAACCTGAACAATTAAACAAACATATAAATCAGGCAGGTTGGTAGCCTCCCACTTCCTTTTTTATGTTTGTTCCATAATGTTGACAACTAAATGTCATCATTTTGACGAGGTGTGTTTCCCCTTTGGAATGTCATATTTTTCAAAATAATATATTTTTAAATATCAACAATCAATCGAAGTGAGCTTGACTGTACATACACCCACTTGCAGGAAGTAAGCAAACTCACATAAACACACGCATCAAACACTTTCTCCATCATATGACTTACCCTCACTCCCACTGTCTAACTCTCCATCGATTTCAATTCCCACTATAAAATACAAAAACGTTGTGATGCAACACCACAGTCACTCAGAATATCCACAAATATTGTATTTTGTCTTTGAACCAACAGAAATACCATAATCTTACTGTTCCTTTACGGTTTAACAGTATGGATTCTGTTACATGTTATAGAACATCTAGTAGTACATCTATGTACTACTTCCATATTTACCACGAACACCTCAAAGAAACTGAAGAACTGAATATTCTTCAGTATTCAAGAGAAATCCAAAATAGGAAAAAGGAACAGAATAAATCCAACTCACCATCTTCCATTATAATTGCAATGTCATTTTTCTTCTGAGGCATTTTGCCTGAGTGTTGTCCTCTTACTATCTTCTTTGGGTCAGCCTGCTCTCTCCTTCTCAGGCCATGGAGACCTCAGCTAAGCAGATAGCCATCACACCTGTGCAGGCACTCACATACTCCGACAGTTACACCTGTGTTTGGGCTACTTGACTGGCTGTTTCCCTGACAACCACCAATGATATTGCCCAAGAGATGATAATATTTAAACCTGAAGGAGAAAGACAAAATCTAAAGGGACAATAAAGGGGTACAAAAGGGATGTCAATTTTTTTTAAACATCAGTTGATATGACTTACAGCATGCGTGTAGACACACAGATACAGTACACACACCCACATGCACACCCACACACATAAGTTCCAACTGAATGCCTTCATGGGTGCATTATAACCATTAGTCACCTGTTTTGCAGCGATAATTCATTTTGACCAACAGTTGGAAAACTCACACCAATATATTCCATCATGTACAGTACGTAACTCTGACCCTGAAATTCGAAACCATTGCACAAATGCTGAAATAAAGGACAGTTCTCATTAAAATTCAATGAACTCTTAAGTACTGTAAGCTTGAGGGGAAAGTGAGACAACAAGCAGCCTCTATGACATGATCGTGCTATACAAATACTATCATGGGCTCTTGACATGGAAATATCGCTAAAGTGAAGATGGAATTGGGCTGAAAAGAATGAGGCTTGCAACATAACCATTAGTGATACCTCTTGGACATCTTGGACAGGACTAGATCATGCCATTGTAAGATTAGTGTAACATGTCTCAAAATGCATTTCTGCTCTCGTCGCCAATAAGTCCATTCAGAACATCTACTCGAAACGGTGCCTGAGAAAGGCAGGCAGCATCATCATGGACCCCACACACCCCAGCCACGAGCTGTTCTCTCACTTACCGTCGGACAGACGTAGCAGAGCATGAGGTCTGATACCAACAGGCTCAGAGTCAGTCTCTGTCTACAAGCCATCAGACGGCTGAACACTTAAACTGGACTGACCACCTGCACTGATTCTCCACACCTTAGCACACATTCACTCCCTCATGCCCCCCCCCCCCCATACACACACACTCTATATACATTCATGCTACACACACATCACAACTGCTGCTACCAGACTGCTATTATACTGCTCAATTTATACACTTGCCCCATCCCCCAATACACGTGTATATATTGGACTATAAATGGTGCCTTCCTGTATTATACCTATGTTAAAATGTTTATTCTATTCTACTGAGCCATTTACTTTATCTTCATATTGTTATATTTTATTATTTATTATTGTTGTTGCATTGTCAAGAAGGAACCTGCAAGTAAACATTTCGTTGGATAATGTATACCATGCGTATCCCATACATACGACTAAAAAACTTGAAATTTAAAATTGAAACTACACAAAGAATACACAATGCACTCGCGCATTAAGCTTCATCACAAGAATAGCTTGTGTGCTTATGGTGACATGTCAGGGATGACCTGGTGAATAATGCATGGCAACCGGAGACATGTAGCGAAAGCAGCTAACGCAACTCTTCCTGTGATTATGTGGGAATTAATAGGGCATGATGCTGAAACCTAAGCCCCGCTGTATCCCTCCTCCTCTGGGTAACTCTTCTTCTCCCATCCCCTGTCCTTCTCAAGTTCCTGTCGAGACACGCCACTGTAGATGAACAGTACAAACCATACAGTGAGCCCTTTAAGATCAAAAGAGGAATGTAAGGCTGCTGCATAAATGACGTAAAACACCTAGATCCCCCGAACGCAGCTCACTCTCCAGATCCCAATTACCTGAATTCTAATCACCTGTTCACACACCTGTATGTCATTATCACACACTATTAGGTCAGTTCTTTGCACCCCATCATTGTAAGGTATTGGTTGTTTTGTGACACACGTCTTTCTGAGCGCTGTTTTTCCTGTGATTTACTCCTCCCGTGTATGATAGTTTTTGCCTGCCTCACTAATGATGCCTTTTGCCTATTCCCTGCCTGTACTTTAGCCTAACAGATTTCCTGTTATCTACCTATTGCCTGATCTCCTGGACTACGTTACTAGCATTTTCCCTGCCTGTACTGTTGCCCTTTTGGACCCCTGTGTATGACCTTCTGCCTGCCCCTAGACCCAGCTACCTGCCTCCTCCTGTGGTTGTCACGCCCTGGCCTTAGTATTCTTTGTTTTCTTTATTATTTTAGTTAGGTCAGGGTGTGACATGGGAAGTTTGTGTGTTTTGTCTAGTTTAGGGTGTGTGTATTGTTTAGGGGGTGTTGTATAGTGTATGGGGTTGTGTTCAGGAGAGAGTTCTAGGAAAGTCTATGGTTGCCTGGTTTGGTTCTCAATCAGAGACAGATGTCATTAATTGTCTCTGATTGGGAGCCATATTTAAGGCAGCCATAGGCTTTAGGTGATTGTGGGAGATTGTCTATGTTGAACGTAAGTAGCTTGTGTGTGCACTTTAGTTTGTAGCTTCACGGTTGTTTGTTGTTTTGTATAGTTTGTATAAGTGTTTCGTTTCGTGTTCATCTTCGTCGTAAAATAAAAGAAGATGTATTCATATCACGCTGCGCCTTGGTCCATTCATTCACCTCAAGACGACCGTGACAGTGGTCCTTTTCAATAAACACCTGCTGCGCCCTGCGCTTGAAACCAGCTCTCTATCTCCCCTCGTGTTCATTACAACTAAGTGTATTTTGTGTAGTAAGCTGTTAGTAGCCCATGTGCATCACCCTAATAATTTGGTTCCTTTCCCCCTCATAATTTAGCCTACTGTTCTGACTTGGTGGTGTACATGTAGCCTATAGCCTGTTTTAGAGAAATGTCATCATCAAATATTGTAAGAGCTTTCTTTGTCTGCATATATGCCCCCTATATTTATCCTACGGTTCTGATTTGGTGTACAGGGAGAAAACTGTAAGAACGGCCCATGTTCTGAATTCTGTCGCTGTACATTTCAATAGTGCTGAACAAATAGTTATATTGACTTCGTCCGTCCCAGCTCGCTCATTAATCTCTTAATCCAAATTACAGATTGCCTCTCATCCGCTCGTCGTCACCTTATGCCAGAGTTTGTACATCTCAATTGTCAGTAGAAACCACATTTGTTTAAGAATGTCAGCCATATAAGCTATGTTTTCTAAAAAGGCAGTAAATGAGGCTGAATGAACTGTTTCGCTGCCAGACAAGGCTCCACTGATAGCCAGGTGTAGCAGTGGTAAGGATTCCCTACATAGTTCTGAAAAGAAAGCTCTGCTGTTGGGACAGATTTATGAAGGCCCTAACAGTTTGTGGGCACCGTTTGGCACCGTTATAGTGCAATTAATGTATTGTTTGGTGTTGTGTTGTGTAGTGGCTTTGCTGGCATGCATCAAAAAAATTGGGGGAGTTTCCCCTACCAAGATTGACATGCTAAAATCGCCACTGGCCTTATGTAACTACATAGGACACAATAAAGGAAATCAATTACTGGTCAAAATCTAAATACTGCTCCCAGCGTTGATCAAAGCTCAGAATACTTATATTCTTGATCTGACTGAGTTCTAATCGCGTTTGCTTCTTTGTGAACCAGTTGAATCATGAACAATAGTTTGTTAGTTATGTTCGCCGAATTTTCCTCCCGGATTTGCCTTTTTAGCAGCACATTCACCACTCTCTCAAACGGCTAACTCCGACCGCTACGTAAAACAAACTACCCCAGCTCGTAGTTGGTTCAAAAAGGCAACTAGAGATGCTGCTGACAGTGTGTCTACAGACATTACATTACCAAAACAAACAAAAACTGTCTCGGAGAATGAATGCACAACTGGTAAATACATTTACATTTTTACATTTAAGTCATTTAGCAGACGCTCTTATCCAGAGCGACTTACAAATTGGTGCATTCACCTTATGATATCCAGTGGAACAACCACTTTACAATAGTGCATCTAACTCTTTTAAGGGGGGGGGGGGGTTAGAAGGATTACTTTATCCTATCCTAGGTATTCCTTAAAGAGGTGGGGTTTCAGGTGTCTCCGGAAGGTGGTGATTGACTCCGCTAGACAGATAGTCACAAATAGTCACTCATAGATAATATGTCAGCCAGTCAGGTTGCTAGCTGCCTGCAGAGACTTATATTGCAGTAAAGTTCAAGGGCTCTGTCTAGAAGGATGAAGCATGAAGCCAACTTTAAATGGAGCAGGAGCAAAAAATACACTACTAAGTGTATACATTGAACAAAAAATATAAATGCAACATGTAAAGTGTTGGTCCCATGTTTCATGAGCTGAAATAAAAAATCCCAGACATTTTCCATGTTGTGCACAAATTTGTTTACATCCCTGTTAGTGCCAAGATAATCTATCCATCTGACAGGTGTGGCATCTGTCTCTTATACACATCTAGATGTGTATAAGAGACAGTTACACAAGTGCACCTTGTGCTGGGGACAAAAGGCCACTTTAAATTGTGCAGTTTTGCTTCTTCACTTGCGGGATTGTCTGAGGGGGGTTGGGGGGGGGGGGGCTCAGGAGTACTTCTGTCTGAAATAAAGACATTTTGTGGGGGAAAACTCATTCTGATTGGCTGGGCCTGGCTCCCCAGTGGGTGGGTCTATGCCCTCCATGGCCCACCCATGACTACACCCCTGCCCAGTCATGTGAAATCCATAGATTAGGGTCTAATGAATTTATTTAAATTGACTGATTTCCTTATATGAACTGTAACTCCGTAAAATCTTTGAAATTGTTGCATGTTGCATCGATATTTTTGTTCAGTATAATAACTTTGCTTTACAGAGAGTAGGTTACTGAGACTGACAGTGATGTAGCGCTCAGTGTTGATGAGGCTGAGGCAGGCTGCAATGCATGCAGGAGGAAGCAGAGGAGACAGAAAGCGAGAAAGAAGATGGTACAGTGGTTCCCAAACTTGGGGCCCATGTAGCATCCCCTGAGAAAATCTTATCTTATGAAAAAATTGAGGGAAAAAAACGACGTTTCAATATGAACATCTCCATGTGGCCTATCTTCCCTGTAGGCCGACATCAAAACGCAATCAACAAGCAAACAATACAGTTGTAAAAATGTCGTAGGTTTTTGTTTAGCCGCTGATGCTACTGTACGTGTCAGTGAATCATTTCTCATATTCCCCGCCTTTCAGGAGTATAACATCACAATTGTATAGCTAATAGGCTAAGTGTTTATAGGTGGACTGAGGGGAATGAACCTACAGCAGCCAAGGTGATAATGGCTGGGGACACTTCCGGACCTCACTAAAACGCAAACCACGGTTACGGCCCTGTAAGGACAGTATCTATCAAGTAAGGAGTAGGAGGATAATGATGATGAGCGCGAAACTAAGTAAGGTGTTTGCCAGTGTTTATCGAAATCTGAGGATTAAGTGGTCTCTATAAGTGGTGTAAAAAAACTTGCATAGGTAGGCTTGTTACAATTACCCCCTTAACCCTTATTGGAGCAGTAGTTAGCAGGTCTGGGGATGATTAGGTGGCCATGATGGTATGAGCAGCAGATTGGGAATTTAGCCAGGACACCACAGTTAACACCCCTACTCTTACCATAAGTGCCATGGGATCTTTATTGACCACAGAGAGTCAGGACACCCATTTTAACGTCCCATCCGAAAGACAGAACCCTTCGAAGGGCAATGTCCCCTTCACTACCCTGGGGAATTGGGATCTCCTTAGACCAGAGGGACGAGTTCCCCCTACGGGACCTCCAACACCCCATCCAGTAACATCTGGTATCCCATCCAGGGACCGACCAGGACCGATCCGGCTAACTTCAAAGGCAAGCCAGCAATTGGATGCAGGGTGATTCCTGTTCAGCATGTTTTCCTGGACCAGTTGACCTGGGGATCATGGTTCCATTTACAAAAAGTTCTTAACTACTGTTTATAGACCTGTTGAGTCATGGACCTTTTGAGAACGTATGAAATTCTGCACACAATCTCTGATATCTAATTGGACAAGAAAATAAAGTAGACAGGAGGCCAGGTGGGAGAGAGAAATCAGTGCCTGTGATGCTCTGACGTTTCACTCTGCTCTTCATTACCGGTGGTTGTACTATAACATTGAGATATCCGGTAATCGAGAACCATGCGGTCACGGTTCAGATATCCTGCCCATTGTACAAACATGGCGGGAGACTGGGAGGTAGCCAAACAGAGCGAGGTTGGGTTGAGACAGCGGGCACAATGGTAGCTGATTACCCATATTGGGGGTAAGGTAACTGTGCCTTTGGATGATCCAGATTATACTATGCTAACCTTGACAATGAGCTCAAGAAATGCATGAACCACGCTCGTGTCTTCTGTTGTGACTAAAGACAAATGTTTCTTCACCAAAGAAACCAACCGGACCACCAATCATTTAAACATTTGTGTGGAAAAAATGGAGCTTAAGGGCCTGCGGTTTCTTAAGATCTCAAATAACTCAAATTAATACTTAATGATAACTGTCTATGAATTGAACATGAGCATTTGCAATGTTAATGGATTGTACTATGCGCCAGTTCTGGAATGAATAAATGTTAATGACATTATAGGATTGATTTCTCATGGTTCCTTTGAATTGGTTGAGTTGGGTTACACTGAAATAAGTCAGAGAAGCAGTGCACAATAAGTTTGTGTTTGACTGTTTGGGATGAAGATCAACATCTTCAAATTAAGGTTTATAAAGCCATGCAAGCTACAGTAATTAGATGCTGGTAGCTATATTACCCCCGATCTCACAGAGGAGGAATTACAGGATGATTAACAGATAAAAAACTGTGTCCAATCAGTGCACCAGAGTTAAGATATTGGGACACTCAGTATGTGGATCTGAGGACAGGGACACTCAATGAGTATGTGAAGCTTGGATTACTACAGAGATACTTGTTCAGGCCAAGGACCTTTGGTAAAGTTAACTGCGGTGCATGTCCAACGCTTCAATTTGTGGGAATTGTGTCCTTGTTTCCTTAATAGGGTTGGTTGATGTGAGCTGTCTCTCATTACCAAGTCACTGAAAACAGTCAGCATTTCAAGTTGATCATTGTATCCTGTTTTGAATATAAATGTACAAAGTGACATACATTGAATGATATTCCCCCTATGATGTAACCCTGCAGTTCAAATTAGAATTGGCAGAGGGGGAATTATTCCTATAATCTGCTCACAGACAACTTCTAAACTGCTGGCCAACCAAGAACATTCCCTGAATTGATGGTCTTTCAGTGTTTAATACAGGTTTTTCCCAAACTCAGTCCTGGGGACCCCAAGGGTGAGGTGTTAGGGTTTATTGCCCTAACACCTCACAGCTGATTCAAATGATCAAAGCTTGATGATTAATTGATCATTTGGATCAGCTGTGTAGTGCTAAGGCAAAAACCAAGATGTGCACCCTTGGGGTTCTGAGGACAGAGAAACCCTGGTTCAGTGCTTTAATAACTCTGTACAATGTAAGGTCCTTGTAAAACCGGATAATGTAATAACACAGGATATTATGTATGAACTCATCAGGTCCTGTCAATGCCAAATACATTTTATGTTGCTTGGTGTGCAGAATAGTTAGTACAAATTAATAAGAAATTCAAGAAATTCATCTATCACCAGTTCAAAAAGTTACATTTTTACAGTCACAATTCACATAACACTGTTTGAATAAAGGTCCATTAGAACTGTAATGTACAACCTGGTAATAAGGAATCAACTATTACCAGTCATGATACCTCTGGTGTTAAAGTCACTTCAGCAGTCTTTTACTTTCGGGTCTGCCTCTGAAATCAGAGTGACGTTTGTATATTCAGGGAGGTCTGTGTCTGTCTATAAAGTGCTTGCCATTTCCACATCTGTGACAGTAGTCATACTCAGTGTCTCTGGGAGTTTGGGACCCTCTGAACACTGGGTGCTGGTTGCCGCTGGTTACCTGGTAGGGGCCCAGGGATTCTGTGGCCCCTCGGGGCCGGGGGGCTGGTGGCAGAAGGGGGAATTTGATGGTCGCTCTTTCCTTGATGTGCTCTGTGTTCCTCACCCTTCTTTTCTCTGTCTTCTTAGAAAGGGACAAGATGAGAGGAGAGGTATGATGACATAACTTGGTGTGAATCACATTTTCAGATACTAAACATAAACAAAACTGCTAACTAAATGTCCTGTCACAGTATTCTTCTCACCCCTATAAGATTGCTGAGAGGCGTTGTTGTTTCTCTGTTGCCGCGGTGCTTCTGAACGAGCGTTTTGAGCCTCCTCTAAATCCATAGCAGCTTTCAGTGCTGCAATTTTAGTCTTCTTCTTGTTCTCTTCATTTTGCTGGAAGTAAAGAAGCAGCTACTATACAGGAATGGCCCAAAACTTTCTGATCGAGATTACAGGGATCACGGAATGTTTAGTTTAAGCAGTGTGGATGTGGATCCATAACTGCCTCTAATTCCCCACCTGAAAAAATACATGACCGGCCTCTCTGCCTCCTGCTTATGTTTGTGATATTTGTAATATTGTAGCTTAAATATACTCTCATATCCTAAATAACTGACACTTCCCTATAACATTTTGAAATATTTATTGAAATCGGAGCAAAATGGGCTGTCCATCAGATGATGTAACCTCAGCTGCATGCAGGTGTGTAGATTTGATCAGTTTAGAGAAATTATATACTCTGGCAATTGCTGCTCTCTGGTGGACAGACTATGTCAGTGCAAGTACCACACGGAATATAATAGATACTGTATCAGCGTCAGAACCTTATTGACTTACGGTTTGAAGTTTCTTCTTTAACTCCAGGTTGGCTTGCTTGTAGCTTTTGGATGTAGACTGCAAGTAATAAATGGCCAAACTGTGTGGGGGGGGAACAAATACCAAATCTTTTATTTTACATTGTTATCTTGTATATAGCCTGGGGACTGCCCTGTGGGTCATTAGCCCTGACTACTCACACCATCAGCAGTAGGAAAGGCAGCACCAGGCCAGGGTTGGAGGCGTAGCTGAACACCTTCCCAAACCAGGCAGGGAAATCAGATTCCAGCGTCTCCTGGATCACATCAAACATGCGGCTTTTCCCACTGCAGTGGAGCAATCAGAGATGAGAAACTGTCATCACACAACAAACAACTGGAGTGTGTGTGTGTGTGTGTTTACATGCATGTCTTGTCATATACAGAATGCAGGTGTTTTTCTGTTACCTGAAGGGGCCACAGTCGAAGGAGGGGGGGATAGTGACTATGGTGTAGATGGCGGGCAGCGTTGAGAGGAAGAGGATGACCAGTAGCATGGCCATGTAGAAGTTGTTGGAGCCTGAGGCCTTGAACACCCTCTCCTGAGGAACATTACAGCACATGACGGCCCAGCACTGCAGGTACATTGACACATGCAGTCTCAGCACGTTCAGAGCAGGCAGGCAGGGGGCATAGAACGCACCCATCCTAGCAGAGAGAGAAAGGAGGGAGTTAACCCTTAAGGGGTTGGGGGTTCTACTAAACATATGGAGTTGTTTTAAGATGGTCATACCAAGGATCATTTTAGCTATTTGATTGTGATTTTTAGGATCCTTTAAGTATCCACCAAAAAAGATATACAAAATATTTGATGAAACACTGAATTTGGCCTTACTACTATTAGCCCATAGAAACACATTTTATTACAGATTCAGAAATGGAAAAACAGATAATAACATTTTTATCAAAAGGAAGTTTGTTTTACAGATACAAGAAATGTATTATCATTATTAAGATCATGATCCAAATTATTCATTTTTAACCTTATAAAAAAATATATAAATTGTCTCTAAACCACTTCCATACTTCCATTAATTTGTTCAACTGGTACCGGACTAACTTCAGACGAGTTATTCGTTTGTAGGCCAAACCGTTCGGACGCTGCAGACGTTTCTGTGAGAAGACCGATTATCGGGATGTCTCATGGTCTGACAAACATCGCTGTAGCTCGCAACCTTCCACCGCAGATGCGGAAGGTCGGCATTGGTGGATGCGGTAGATTGAGATACGGACAAAGATAGATATCTCTAGTTTAAACAGACAGATTTTTATGGGGATTTTTTGTATTATGCTTATTAGATATATGCGGGGCGCGCACATCGACTCTAGGGGGTTTAAACAAGAACTGCATATGATAGGGGATGGACTGTCACGTAGAGCAGGTGTGTTGGAATGTGATATCCACACTGCTTACTTGCAAGTTCAATTTATTTATTTAAAATGCCAACATTTTGGACCACTGCTCTGACCAGCACCGGCCAAAAAGTGTATTCCCCTGAAATATCTAGTCTATCATGGGCTACTGTGACAAGTTAGAGCACACACATTATAATTAATAGAATGGACAGTCCCACTATAAACAAACCAAAAATGTATAGCTTACATTAAACCTTCATAAGCAGCTTCACAAATCATCTATACACTTGCTTCTCAGCCCCACCGGGGGGCAGACTTTGAGTATGTGACTGCAGAGCGCAGAAGCTACAAGGCATAAGTGTGTATTGCACCCGCGGGCGCTCTGGTTTGAATATACAAACGTCACAAGGCAAAACTGCTGCCAAATGTCCTACAATGCCTTCAAATGCATGACCAGGTTGCCTAAATGCAAGGCACATTTGCAGCCCCTAAGTTGTTGCTGAGAAGCTCTTGCCTTGTTTTTAAATGGATAATATCTGTCTATTTTTGTACATCAGTCCCTGTATCTGTTCATTTAATTCTACATACCAGTGGGACACCTAGCCTTACTTTACTATCAGAAGGCCTCTCATACGTGGAGGTGCCACAATAAGATTACAGCAGCAACTGCCTACCATATCATGCCTTGGTTGAAGATCAGGCCCAGGACATTCCCACTGACATCGAACTCTGAGTAGGAGGGCTTACACAAAGGAAAACAAGAATAGTCAATGTCGGTGCAATTCATCAAATCAATGACCAAATCAGTAACACTTGAAGGGGCTATACATAAGGCATTATAAACTGGGTGGTTCGAGCCCTGATTGCTGATTGGGTGAAAGCCGTGGTATATCAGACTGTATACCACGAGTATGACAAAACATTTATTTGTACTGTTCTAATTAAGTTTATAATAGCAGTTTATAATAGCAATAAGGCACCTCAGGGGTTTGTGGTATATGGCCAATATACCACAGCTAAGGGCTGTATCCAGGCACTCTGCGTTGTGTCGTGCTTAAGAACATCCCTTAGCCGTGGTATATCGGCCATATACCACACCCCCCCTGGCCTTATTGCTTAATTATAACACATCTCTGAAACCAGTCATGGCACCTTTATGGGTTTTGCAGTATCATTCATAACAACCTTCATCCCACATTTATTCAACATTATTCAACAGACCAGACTTCAAGTAAAGTGTTGCCCCAAAAGCAATATCAATGCAAGTCAATGCAATGACAAAATGGACTTGAAGTGTGGCTTAAACGGAGGGCAAGCCAAAATACAGAGTAGAGCAAAGTGGTCAATCCAGAGACTTACAAATCCAGCCTCCAAGTCCCAACACCAGCAGTAGTTGAGGAAACGCACAAGCACAGCACGCAAGAAGTCACCGATCAGCAGCGTGATGTAGGTTGTCATAGTATCCGACACAATGAGTCGGACAAACTCCTACATATTACCCAAAGTATATTAAATGGCAAATAATACACACATCATCACAGTACATTTACGCTGTAAAAACGACACTAACATACACAAAATAATCATGAATGCAAGCCCCCCTTCCAATTCACCCAAACAAAAAGCTATTTATCATTACCAGACCTGGATTCAAATAGTAATTTACCATTCATTACCTGTCCCACCATGGTTTCCCAGCAGGGTCCTCGTGGGATGTCGGCAGGGTGGACGGTGATGGGAGGAACTGTGCTATTCGCTCCCAAGGTCCCATTGTACAGACTGGCCTCCCACATAGTCATATTAAGCTTCAGCACCTCCTCCTCCTCCCGCTTAAATCAACAACAACAAAACATTTAGTGCTCAATTTAAAGACAGGCGTCGTATCAGCCTGTTTCCCATCTACAGTAACAGTGGGCCGACACTTGCGTATGAAAACCTCAGGTTTAAACCAGAGGTTTAACCAGGCTGCAGGTTAAGACTAGTAACTCATTTGTTTCCTTTGTGGGGAAAAAAAACAAAGGAACATGAGAGGGTTACACTTGTTCTAATAAAAGTGAAAACTAGATGATGATAAAATGGTGTAAAATAATCATCTGAAAATAACCATAGAATACGTTTTGGGGTCATTCGTATTCCTATTGTTATAAAACCCTTTACAAAGTGTTCAAGGAACCCTAGAGGGTTGTTGGTAGAACCATTAGAAGATAAAAGGATTGTAGGTAGAACTCTTCATGGGGGTACGTGGTGTAACTAGCCACAGGCTTCCAGATTTACTTTGAGGTTGATCTCATCCATGAGTGCGATGATGAAGGTGTAAAGGTTCCCCAGGAATAGGGCGAAGATGCGTCCCAGCTGCCACTGTAGAGCAATGCGGGGGTGATAGTTCTCTAGTGCACTGATCACGTCAAACAGCATGGGACAGAACATCCCCAGGAGGGACATCACCATGTTCACCTGACAGACAATAACACGCAATACAATACAGTATACTGTTATTCACACCTATGAATAAATGAATATAAACTCAGTCACACAGACACGCAAGAGCATACAGATCCCACAAATAAACATAATTAATCAAGGTACTGATTGCAAACACATGTAAATCAGAAAAGGCTGGTGGGAGGAGCTATATGAGGACGGGCTCATTGTAATGGCTGGAATGGAATCGATGAAACGGAGTAAAACAGGTGGTTTCTATATCTTTGATGTGTATGATATCTGTTCCATTTATACCATTGCAGCCTTTAAAATGAGCCCATCCTCCTATACTCCCTCCCAACAGCCTCCTCTAAGTCAAACACACACACACACACACACAAACACACACACACACACACACACACACACACANCACACACACACACACACACACACACACACACACACACGCATGTACCTCATTCCTCTCCCACCAGCTATGGCTCTCCAGTCCCTCTAAAGCAAACTTCTGGGAGCGACGCACCACAAAGTAGATGAGATATCCACTTCCTGCTAGACAGCACAGCACCAGGAAGTTGGCCAGAACCCGCAGAAAACGGGTCAAGTGGATGTTGTCATCCTTCCTGCTCTCCTGTTCCTCCAGAATGGCCTCCTAGGAAGTTGGCATCACAAGGGCAGAGAACACACACACACATACACAGACACACATGCACAAACACACACACACACACACACACATACACAGACACACATGTACACACATACACAGACACACACGCATAGAGAGAGACAACCAATCAAACATTACCATACTAATGTATAACAGGGTGGAGGTGCCTTTATTAAAGTATACAGAGTTGTCATGTGAAATGTGTATGCTTTCCTATTGGTCCGTTTGAATTAATTGCTTGTGTGCACCTGATTTGTTGCAGGAGTGGCTCTGGAGAATGCACATCTACCTGTTCCTACAAAATGGTACTGCCTTTCCTGAACAGGATAGAACTGCTGTTGTCTCCGAGTCCCACACCAGACCTATGTTAGCTGCAAACTGACATTCATTCACAGTTGACAAATCTTCTGTCCAGTCTCTGTGTTGTGTATGTGTTCATTGTAAAGGGTCTATCAGAGTACCAAACGTGTACACGTATGCAGCAGTGTTCTAGAATATTGGATGGTTGGCATTCCTACTTTCGAATTATCAGCGCAGCTCAAGACATTTCTGTCAACACATTCAAAGGAATAGAGGACGAGTACTGGGAGACGCAGATATGGGACTCATACCTACCTCACAATGGGACTCTGGACTATCTCGTCTCAGCATCTGTGGACTGTGATTTACATATCCTGAGTACAACTTGTGTTTGGTAGCTGTGGGGACTTGGAGACCGCCAGCAAAGGTGTAATTGTACAGGGGCTTGATTATCTATTGCATAAAGCACTTTAAGTCTTTATGACCCTTTTGATATGTACTCTTACTAGATGCGTTGTGTGAAGTTTGCTGTGCTTAGACTTGTTATCCTGATATGTGCTGTACCTGAGCTACACTACTTGAGAATTGCATATTGCATGTTACACTGAAATTATTATATCTGATTTTTGATTGCCACTTTAAGCCCGTCAGCCTGTACAGCTTGTAAACTATTTTAACCTTAGTTGTTTGTAATAAACAATATTTTTGATAATCCTGTGTTGTGTGAATTCCATACCGGTACCCAGTTCAGAGGGGTATGCTATGAAGCAAGCTAGATCTACTCAGGGAAGGGCCAGACTACCACATTTGGGGGGTGTTTATTAATACAAAAAGGTGCTATTAATATTAGCACCTTTTCCCCATGCCTATCACTATTTATATTTTATTCAGTCATACAAAAGTTACATTGTGTGAAGTTTAAAGTGCATTATTTCATTACTAAATGTGTCATGTGATATTTTAGCATGACTATTTTTAACACACAAAAAAACATTTAATAAAATATTGAATCAGTCGTCTTCCTCAAATGAAGGGGATGATGACAGAATCCTTGCGAGAGGGACTGAGGGAGGGAATCTGAGTTCATTGGTCCTCTACTCGCAGCTCAGTCATTTCATTCAGGGTAAGTGGAGTCAGCTGTGAGTTAGCCTGCCCCGGAGCGGTTAGTTCTGAAGGATTCGTTGCCATAGAAATGTACATGGCTAAAAGGTGAGCCACTCTTGTATGACTGGTTATCCCGAGTTGAACTCAAAAGTTGACCAAAGTTACCTCGCTAACTCCTCAACCCTGTTTCGTATGATACCCCCCTAGGTCTCTATTGACCCTGCCCTATCCTAGTACCTGTGGTTGTTACACTAACATGTGTTTACCTTAAAGCTGGTGGTGATGGAGGCAAACTTGTTGTCGGCTGTCTCAGGGTTGCCGATGAGGTAATCCCAGCTGGTGAACATCTTCCAGCTGAAATTGAAGTTGTTGTTGTCTCCGCCCCCGTCCTCATTAGCATTCCGGGCCATACTTTAACACGTTTCATAATAAACAGAAGAAGCGTCAACAATAACATCATCAGAAATCATCGGATTTGACTGAGACTCTATCTGTTTCTCACTGGAAATGTCATCAATGTTTCAAAAAAATATATGTCACAATTGGCAGAAAGTGCACACACCAGGGTCATTTTCAATAGGCACCAAATGGAATACAACAGACTGAAACAGAGAAGGACCTGGACTTGTTCAATACGAAACGCTTATTTTAATTTCCTGTTTTTGCACAACCTTGTCGAAGTCCCCTGGTGTGTGGGGGAGGGGGGGCTTTGAGGACCACTGAGAGACCAGTAAACATACAGGTACTCACGTCCTTATCACCACCATATAGCTATAGGCCACAGTTCCCACGCCAACCAGGAAGTAGGAGAGGGGCATGCGGAACTTGAGCCAGCCAATAGCACGCTGGCTGTTGTAGTAGCCATAAAAGAGGACAGAATACTGGGCGTAGCCCTGCGACAAACACATGATTCAGATTTCATTCAGTATTAACAACTTCTTGACAACTTTAACAACACCATGCACGCTGTGCGGCACACACACATAAAGAGTCATGTTAGTGGTAACATTACACAGTGGTCGCATTACACAAATAAACAATTAGTAATGACCCCAAAGTCCCATAGGACAGCAAAGTCCATGGCGTTGGCTTCGTCAGCTCTAGGGACAGTCTTTCTGGGCATGCTACCATACGGCCTGCCCATCAGAGCCTAGACAGAGATAAAGAGTTTAAAGCATGTGTAGGTGCTTGAGATGCTACTAGAGCCTGCCCACTAAGACATCATTTCAATGTTTAGTTTTGATTTACATTTGGTTGAGTTGTCAACTAACATGAATACAACCTGAAATCAATGACAAAAACGTCACCATGTCATTGGGTTTAGGTGAAAAGTTGGGAGAAAATAATATGAAATTCCCTTACGTTGATGACTTTTTGCAAATCCAATCAGTTTTCTACATTGATTCAATGTCATCTCATTGAATTGTTTTATTGAAACGATGTGGAAATAACGTTGATTCAACCAGTTTTTGCTCAGTGGGTGGGGCCTCCTTTATAAATACAGTAAATACAAATTCTTCATTTTCATATAAAATTACTGTATATGAGGAAATGTGAATTATATCATGTCTACACCGAAGTCACAAAATTCGGGCCTTAAATTCGGGCCCCAATTCTGATTTGAAGATCAAATGGCCCCCTACCTCTGGCACCATGACCAGGCCAAACGTCAGCCCAAAGAGGATCATGTTGATGCCATACATCCACCTCAGGAATATGAAGTAGGAGGCAACCGAGGAGCCAAAATGGCCTGTAGGAGGCACAAAAACACAGTCATGGTACTGTGTTTCATCACACTGAGGAGATTTACATAAATCAGTCGATCACAGAATGACTTCCAAGGACTCCAAGGGGATCGGCAAGAGGGCCCCAGGGGTCCTCAAAAAAGTGATACACAAATTAGAGAAACAGGGTGTAAGGAACAGAGGTAGCTAGCTGTGTGCTAACCTTTTCAGCCAAGTTGAGAGAAAAAAGACAACCAGGAAGCACCAACAAAACCTTGCAGGGATACAAAAGGAAGAGGTAAGAGACATACTTACTCTCAATCTCTTTGATTTTCATCTCCCATGGAACGCAAGCAGTTTTGAAGTTTTCAAAGTCCCTCTGAAACTTCATCCATTTCTAACAGCAAAACCAGCAGTGTCATGGAATAGATCCCACATAGGCTTGCTGACTATACTTGTGTTGTAAAGGATCATAGATAACTGGTAGCATAAACATGACACAATAAAGAACACATAAAAACATTGGTCCAAGTATCGACAAATCAATGCCTTTGTTACCTATAACAGATGACTGTCCTCACCTTCAACATCATGACTTTATATGCGTACAGTTTTCTGCTCTTTCCTTTCCCAAGAGCTCCCTCATATTTCTCCACAAACTCATGGGACTCCCTGTGAAATATGAGGCAGGATTAGTTACTGGTACCGGTACTGGTAAAATAAATATAATCATATTGCACCATACTCCATGCTCTGGCTACTCTGTGCTCCTCCAACGTGCTAAACATTAATACCCTTTTCACACTACCGAGCAGAGCCAAACAAAGCCGGGCTGTAATGTGCTGGCCTGGCTATGCATCGACTATAATTGCAGGGACCATGCTGGAAAGGACAATGTGACAGGGAAATATCTGAGACCACAAAATATGTTTCGGAATGGAGACATACTGTAGAGATGGATGGACTTGCCACAAAGCCTGTTTTAGCATGGACAGTGCCATGGAAGGCTTTCAACATTCTACATTAGTCAACTGGGTGAGACTTTCCATGGGTTAAGGAAGGATCACTCAATTCCATCCAGGTCACTAGGAGAGATCAGCCAATGAATCATACTCCTAGGCAACCATCCCAGCATTGCAGGTGGCAGTAAATTACTAAACCAGGCTTTATGCCTGTTCAGACGATGGCCTTTTCTCAATTGCATACTCCTCGCATCCTCTCTCCTCATCTCTTTCTCAAAGTCCATTGGATGAGGAAGCCAGATGTCCCTTTCAGTTTGTTTATTAACCGCCAATTAATCCACAGAAGTAGAAGAAATGGACAACATTAAAAAGGCGATAGCACTCAATGGCACTGCCCACTGAGGCGTCTAATGGCAAAGATAGGTGTACCCTCTTTCCATTTTTATGGGTCAACTCAACACAATAGTGTGAAAGGGGTAATAGTTTAGGGGGGAAATGCATTCGCTTTAGAGTTGGGGTTATCTCAGCACCGTAGAGTTAGCAGTTTCTTCCTCATGGCCCAAGGCTTTCCTCTTAGGGTTGAGATAAGTTTCTTCCTCTCATCCACTTCCTCCTTCAGCTTCTCCAACTCCTCGGGAGACAAGACCTCTGGTTTCTCCTCTCCCTCTTTCTCTTCCTCATCCTCCTCTTCCTCAGTTGACTCATGCTCTGAACTGAGACAGCAAGAAAAGTAGTTTTGTTTTTGTTTGTAAGGTTGGTGAAGGTAGAGGGCAACATTTTTGTCACACAAAAGATAATTATAGAGATTCTTATCTGCAATCCGCAATTTAATGTGAAACCTTTTTAAACAACGTGCATTATGATGAGCCGATTATTTAACCATGAAGAGTTTAATACCCTGCACAAGGAATGTCATGATGCACATGTGATGATGGGTTGTGAGCTGTATATAAACGTGCAATGGATAACTCCAGAGTGGCTCAATGGTCTAAGGCACTGCATCGCAGTGCTAGAGGCGTCACTACAGACCCTGTTTCGATTCCAGGCTGTATCGCAACTTGACGTGATTGGGAGTCCCATAGGGCGGCGCACAATTGGCCCAGCATCGTCCGGGTTAGGGTTTGGCCGGGGTAGGCCGTCATTGTAAATAAGAATTTGTTCTTAACTGAATTGCCTGGTTAAATAAAAAAACTTCACTGCCCTTTGCTCATACAAAATGTTAGCCACAATGTTTTGAAATGTAAAATGCAATGCCAGATTGTACGCACAGGACCTTACCTTGTCTCAACCCTTCTTTTCTTCTGTTTCTTCTCAACTTTCTCTCCTCTTCCATTGTCCTCCTTTTTCTCATCTTTTTTTGAGTGTCCATTTTTCCTCTTCCCCTCGGTATCCCCATCCTCCTCTCCTACAACCTCTATCTCTTTTTGCTCCAGTTTTCTGGTGTTTTCATTGCTGAAATTCTTTTGAATTTTAGCAACCGTGTCATTCTTTACTTCTTCCTGCCTCTCATCCTCTCCCCCTTCCCATTTCCCTTTCCCCTCCTTATCCCTCTTTTTTCGTCCTCTCCTCTCCTCTCTTTCTGGTCTGTCCTCCAATTCCTTTCCTTCTTTTCTTGCACTGGAAGCTCTTCTTGCTACATTTCTTCTTCTCTTTCTGTGCCTATCTTTCTTTCTCTCCTTCTCTTTTGCCCTCTCCTGCCTCCCATCAGAGTCAATAACTGTGTCCTCTTCATCTGCAGTAAAAACACAAAACAGAGACATGGCAGTCGTCATACTAATATTTTAACCAAACAATAATATTAGAATTAAAAAATACGAAACAGGAAACAAATGAAGGGGTATCTCCTGCCACCTAAAGTTTCTTTGAAAACACATTCACTGCTAGAATAAGATGAAAGAGAGGGAAAAGAGATAGACATGCCAGTAGGTGACAGATAACCAACCCCAAAAGGACCCCTAGCCCTGTGAGATCTGAGTGGAATTTAGATGTTCATTTTATATTAGCTCCACCTTGCCCTCTGATAGGCTAGGTGTAATTTTCACCATAAGGCTTTTACCTGTCAAATCCTCTCAGATCTCCACACAATTTCATAGAGGTAGGGTCTTGACTGGGGATTGGGCACAAGAGTCACTTCTGAAATGGAAGATTGTTTTGTGATTTGTTGAGGGACAGGCACAGGCAGCATTTCAGTTTAGTAGGTACTCGCACTCAATCAAACCATAAAACCGGCTCATTTTTTTGTTCAGCCTTTTTAGCACTTTGCAATGTTACCTTTTGTATTATTTCGGGCAGGGAATTCAATTTAAGTATATTTTTGCATCGTCTTGTTTTTTTCTTCCTTTTTATGGTTTGAGTGCAAGTACCTACAGAACTCCACAGATATTTTTTCCCTCACACACCGGCCCCCATTCAGTCCTAGCCCGAGCACAGACCTTCATACTGGCTTTCCAGAGGTAGCATTTCAGCCACGTTTCATACACAAGATACTGTACATTATCAACTGTGACTCCTGTCCATTTACTCTATTCCTTAACATACCACCCACTCTGCTCTCTCCCATCCTTTTTGCCCTCCCTCCCTCCCTTCCTCCGATGCAGGCTGTTGTCAGAGAGCCCTATTAATCCGGTGGTAATTGGGGACACAGGTCGTGAGAGGGGGACTGAGGAGTGCACAGGGTCGTGTGACGAGGATTTAGGCAGTAAGAGTGGGGAGCAGAGAAGGAGTGTTTCCTGACTTGGACACAATGCCACATGTCAACACCTCCAGCAGCCCCTCTCTAGTATTCCCCAGCCAACCCAGCCCCTGATAAGATACTGTGAAAGCTGGTATACTTTACATAGAAATAGAATGACTAGAAGTGTGTGTAAACCAGAGGGATTGACATGTCTTGCCAAATCAGGTGACCTTCACTGGGGCAGAAGAGGAGAGACTGGGTGGAATTCAACCGTAAAGCATTTCCATTAAGACCAACAAATCTCTGTGCACACTGCTGCGTATTGCATCCTGTCTGTGACATCTCGCCAAACTTTTTCAATTTGTCATTCGAATTCAACAGTTGTACAGGGCAGGTACGCCAAGTTAACATTTTGTAGGCTTGAAAATGCAATTTGTTTATTCTCCTCCAGCCTTGGTGAAGTGAAAGCTACTACATCATTTTACTGTACTTGCTGAAGCAGAGAGTAAAGGTATGCTGCTGCATGTGATTGACAGTTGAAAGAAGGTATCAACAATCACCCAGCCCAAGGATCTACTCACCTGCATCCTCCAAGCCAATGCTGACTGTGGGTTGAAGAGAAACAGTCATTCAAAACAGTTGTGTATCTCATATGTTATATTCATGGACATGGTGGTGATGACAAAGACGAGGATATCTAAACAACTGAATCCATTGCAAACATTCGCAGTGCGGTGCTCCCACTGTATCATTTTACCTACCACTTATTAATGACCTCAATAAGGGACAGGTAAAGTGATGCGGGAGGTGACAATATGAGGACCTCAAAGGCAGTCAACTGGAGGAGAGGGCTCAAGCCTGTATTCATAAAGCGTCTCGGGGCATGGGAGTGCTTATCTAGGATCAGTTGTAAGATTATAAGAACAGGGAGGACCTGATCCTTAATCAGCACTCTTACTCTGAAACATGTTGTGAATATGGGCCCAGGAGAGTCTGGGTCAGACGAGAAAGCTGCTGACGTTCGACGGGATTCAGGCTGCCTGTCCCCCTACAGGCTGACGTGTGTTATTGCAGAGAGTGCCTGTCCCCCTCCAGGCTGAGGTGTGTTACTGCAGAGTGCCTGTCACCCTCCAGGCTGAGATGTGTTACTGCAGAGAGTGTCTGTCACCCTCCAGGCTGAGGTGTGTTTCTGCAGAGTGACTGTCCCCCTGCAGAGAGACCCTCCAGGATCCTCATGACTGACTTAAAAGAGGAGCTAAATATCTGACTTAAAAGCCCGCTGAGTCGATCATGGGCAGAGAGGTGTATGGTCTTCCACCCCTGAAGATCGCTTCCCACCTTACCAGAGGTATACGTAATGTTAGAATAATTGACTGAAGGGGTGGGCAACATCGAGGCTCGAGAGCCACATTGGGATTTCAAAATTCATATCATGTGTCTGAATTCATATAAGCTGTTAGTGTTCAACGTTCCTTTGGTCGAAGGTATACAAAATAAAACATAGTCAAGCATCAAAGCTAGAATCCTTAGTTGCTACATTCTTTTTGGACTCTAATGTATTAGATTTACCTATTGATTCTTAAAGAATATAACTTATAAATGTCTCATGAGCTTAGTTCAACTGTCTTAACCGATCAGAACTCAAAATATAAGCTTGTTTAACTCCAATGTTTGTAAACAAAGTAAATGTAAACAAACACTGTATAGCCTCAAAACATGGTTAAAACTATAATTGTGATATCATGGATAGTCAGTCACTGCATCCATAGCGGAACATTCATTTGAGAGTGGTTACATTTCTCCAGGCCCATCCCTCATCTTTTAACCAAAACAGTTACGGATTTTAGCATTAAATGTGGATTGTTTGCGTGGTCATTGTCCTGTACTGTATTGTTCTGGGGGATAGATAAAGGGGGACCTCTGACAGAGTGAACAGATGTCACTGGACAGGCTTTATTTCGTTTGTATGTGTGTCCGCGGAGTAACCGGAGTGGCGAGCGATACAGGGGTCATTACAGACATACAGAGCACATACACACAAAGGACCCAATGAAGCCTAATGATGCATGGCCTGCAGCAAAAGCAGTCCAGGAGAGAAGGGGAGCAACTAGGGGTCAGGGGGCATTACGCCACCTGCCCTAAATTCTGCCCTAAATATGTGTGTGTGTGTGTGTGTGTGTGTGTGTGTGTGTGTGTGTGTGTCTGTGTTGTGTGTGTGTGTGTGTGTGTGTGTGTGTGTGTGTGTGTGTGTGTGTGTGTGTGTGTGTGTGTGTGTGTGTGTGTGTGTGTGTGAGGATAAGCCTCTGATCCTCTTCTAGTCTTCAGCTTACTGCAAAAGGTGATCACATTCTGAGGACTGAATTCATTGTTTTTTTATTGCTCATGACTCGATGCGATCGCGCAAATGATCATAAAACGGGCTCTGATAATATGAGCTGGTTTTCATTGTAAAATCTAAGTTAAAAAAATTGAAACAGTAACATTATACTGACATTCAACAATATAGGGCCATAGGCATCATTATAAACAACATATTCCACAAACGCAATAGCAAATGGACCCAAGTTTTTAAGCATATAAATCTCCTTAACATTTTACCATTTGAGTAAGCTCGGAAACAGTACATATCATTACAAATGTCCCCTGGGTCCAGGTAACATGCAGTCTGAAAGATATGAACAGAAACAAAATCGGGAAATCTTACTGTCACTCTCTGAGGTGATTAGACTCTCCCGTGGCATCCTCTTTTTTCTCCTCTTCCTCCTCCTCCTCCTCCTTAGTGGTCTAGTACGACTGTAGCTTAGTGTGTGTCCCACATGTACCTCTCTACACCTACCTGCTGGTTCCTCAGAGGGGGAGAAAGCAGCCACCCCATCCCGGCCCACCCTGACCCAACCCAAACTGGGAGGGGAGTGAGGAAGAGGAGGGGGGAGGCGGGGAGGGGGGGCATGATAAGGCATCTCGCATGAGGAGTTCACTTTTCCCCCGCCACTCAGCAACCCAAGGCGGGGACAATACAAGGCCCGAAACCCTAGAGCCACGCAATTTCACTACCTGTGAATAATTCATACATGAGTTATGACTGCCTTTATACAGGGAAGGAGAATGGAGATGCTTTAAAAAGGGTTGCCGATGGAACACTGTGGGACGTGTTGATGGGAGTCACAGATTCCATTATGCATTGCTCTGCTCCATTCTCAAACGCAGCCAAATTCATAGATCTGTCCGAAAATCCGCGTGACAGTATTTTCCCTATTTTGTTCCCTCTGAACATGTATTATCAAATGAGTTACATGTAACATTTCCACCTGCAACTCTCACCAGATGTCAAATACATACTTTACCAGTAGTAGCAAAAGAATAGAAATCCATGAGAGTGAAACGTACTTTTTAGAACACAGCGCAACCTGCTATTTACCATTTTTACCTCTAACTGGCCATTTTATGCTTTTCTAAGCAGTGTCCATCAAAAATAACATGAAGAAATCAAATGTATGGGTTTCATGTTGCTCCTTAGTATATCAATTCACAATCACCTCTGTAATACATGGTTCTCTCTCAGGCACAGCATATGTTAAAATATACAACATGTGTGAAACGGGTTAACCTGGACTCAGTTTTTCAAAACTTTTCTGCTCGGATTTCGGCAATCGGATTGAATTCAATCTTATAATTGGGTATTTCAAATCTGAAACAAGACAATCTGATCACCCGTATTGGGATTCGGTTTGGTATTCAAATTTGACCTTTAAATGACGTTAAATGTTTTTTCAAAACTCAAGGGTAGTGATTAGGAAAGTTCTGATGCCGAAAATCTGGATAATCTTGATCCCTTTGGAAGCGTGGATTCAGGGTGGATTTAGAGAGGTGAAAGGCACTACAAGCCAGATATGTCAATGTAACTAAGGTGGGGAGGTTTTAAAAAACATTGTTACATCTGAAAACCAAAGGTTAATTATGTTAAATTGACTGCAGTACAGGCATGTGATCATTTATTTTATTGAGAAGTGTCAAAAAAATGCTTGAACTTAAAATTGATAGGCAGGCTCTATATTTTTTTATATTGTATTATACTGAACAAAAATATAAATGCAACATGTAAAGTGTTGGTCCCATGTTTCATGAGCTGAAATTAAAGATCCCAGAAATGTTCCATATGCACAAATAGCGTATTTCTTTCAAATTTCTCAATTCCACACAAATTTGTTTACATCCCTGTTAGTGAGCATTTCTCCTTTGTCAAGATAATCCATCCACTTGACAAGTGTGGCATATCAAGAAGCTGATTAAACAGCATGATCATTACACAGGTGCACCTTCTACTGGGGACAATAAAAGGCTGCACTAAAATGTGCAGTTTTGTCACACAACACAATGCCACAGATGTCTCAAGTTGAGGGAGCGTGCAATTGCCACGCTGACACAGAACTGTCCACCAGAGCCATTGCCAGAGAATTGAATGTTAAGTTCTCCACCATAAGGTGAGCATCTGCCCACTGAAGTCGGTTACGAAACCGAACTGCAGTCGGGTCAAGACCCTGGTGAGGACGACGAGCATACAGATGAGCTTCCCTGAGACAGTTTGTGCATAAATTCTTCAGTTGTACAAACCCACAGTTTCATCAGATGTCTGGATGGCTGGTCTCAGACAATCCCGCAGATGAAGAAGCCGGATGTGGAGGTCCTGGGCTAGTAAGGTTACACGTGGGCTGCGGTTGTGGATGTACTGCCAAAGAATTTGGCAATACGTCCACAACCTGTCTCAGAGAAGCTCATCTGCATGCTTGTCGTGCTCAACAGGGACACTTGACGCGACTGCAGTTCGGTTTCGTAACCGACTTCAGTGGGCAGATGCTCACGTTTGATGGCCACTGGCATGCTGGAAAAGTGTGCTCTTCATGGATGAATTCCGGTTTCAACTGTACCGGGCAGTTGGCAGACAGTGTGTATGGCTTTGTGTGGGCGAGCGGTTTGCTGATGTCAACGTTGTATTATGACACTAGGCGAGACCCAAATGCAGACACAGGAGGCAGATGGTTGGAGTTTAAGATGTTTAATAAATCCAAAAGGAATAGGCAAGAGAATGGTCGTGGACAGGCAAAAGGTCATAACCAGATCAGAGTCCAGGAGGTACAGAGTGGCAGGCAGGCTCGAGGTCAGGGCAGGCAGAATAGTCAGGCAGGTGGGTACAGAGTCCAGAACAGGCAAGGGACAAAACTGGGAGAACTAGAAAAAGGTGAAAAGGCAAAGCAGGAAAACAGGAAAAACTGCTGGTAGGCTTGGACATACAAGACAAACTGGCACAGAGAGACAGGAAACACAGGGATAAATACACTGGGGAAAACAAGCGACACCTGGAGGGGGTGGAGACAATAACGAGGACAGGTGGAATAGATCAGGGTGTGACACGTTGCGAAAAGAATGCCACATGGTGGCAGTGTGGTTATGGTATGGGCAGGCATAAGCTACAGACAACAAACCCAATTGTATTTTATGGATGGCAATTTGAATGCACATGAAGGCCCATTGCCGTGCCATTCATCCACCGCCATCACCTCATGTTTCACAAGGGTCAGTACAAAATTCCTGTAAGCTGAAAAGGTCTCAGTTCTTCCATGGCCTGCATACTCACCAGACATGTTACCCATTGAGCATGTTTAGGATGCTCTGGATCAACGTGTATGACAGCGTGTTCCAGTTCACGCCAATATCCAGCAACTTCACACAGCCATTAATGAGGAGTGGGACAACAGCCCACAGACCACAATCAAAAGCCTGATCAACTCCATGCAAAGGAGACGTGTCGCGCTGCATGAGGCAAATGGTGGTCACACCAGATACTGACTGGTTTTCTGATCCACACCCCTACATTTTTTACAAGGTATCTTTGACCAACAGATGCATATCTGTATTCCCAGTCATATGAAATCCATAGATTAGGGCCTAATTAAGTTATTTCAATTGACTGATTTCCTTATGTGAATTGTAACTCAGTAAAAGAAAATGAAATTGTTGCATGTTGCGTTTATATTTTTGTTCAGTGGTCACTGACAATGTAGAAGTAGTAACTAGACCTGTCCAGTAGAAAGCAGAGTGATAGTTTAAAGAGCTAAAAATAGCATGAAAAAGGTTGCAAAGCTAACGGTAATTTACTAAAGTTTAAAGAATCTTCAGTAATTTTGGTAATTAACAGGTAATATATGGCAATCTATGAGAACTTTATACTTGAATCACTTTAAAAAGTGTATTCATATATATACAGTCGTGGCCAAAAGTTTTGAGAATGACACAAATATCAATTTCCACAAAGTTTGCTGCTTCAGTGTCTTTAGATATTTTTGTCAGATGTTACTATGGAATACTGAAGTATAATTACAAGCATTTCATAAGTGTCAAATGCTTTTATTGACAATTACATGAAGTTGATGCAAAGAGTCAATATTTGCAATGTTGACCCTTCTTTTTCAAGACCTCTGCAATCCGCCCTGGCATGCTGTCAATTAACTTCTGGGCCACATTCTGACTGATGGCAGCCCATTCTTGCATAATCAATGCTTGGAGTTTGTCAGAATTTGTGGGGTTTTGTTTGTCCACCAGCCTCTTGAGGATTGACCACAAGTTCTCAATGGGATTAAGGTCTGGGGAGTTTCCTGGCCATGGACCCAAAATATCAATGTTTTGTTCCCCGAGCCACTTAGTTATCACTTTTGCCTTATGGCAAGGTGCTCCATCATGCTGGAAAAGGCATTGTTCGTCACCAAACTGTTCCTGGATGATTGGGAGAAGTTTCTCTCGGAGGATGTGTTGGTACCATTCTTTATTCATGGCTGTGTTCTTAGGCAAAATTGTGAGTGAGCCCACTCCCTTGGCTGAGAAGCAACCCCACACATGAATGGTCTCAGGATGCTTTACTGTTGGCATGACACAGGACTGTTGGTAGTGCTCACTTTGTCTTTTCCGGACAAGCTTTTTTCTGGATGCCCCAAACACTCGGAAAGGGGATTCATCAGAGAAAATGACYTTACCCCAGTCCTCAGCAGTCCAATCCCTGTACCTTTAGCAGAATATCAGTCTGTCCCTGATGTTTTTCCTGGAGAGAAGTGGGTTCTTTGCTGCCCTTCTTGGCACCAGGCCATCCTCCAAAAGTCTTTGCCTCACTGTGCGTGCAGATGCCCTCACACCTGCCTGCTGCCATTCCTGAGCAAGCTCTGTACTGGTGGTGCCCCAATCCCGCAACTGAATCAACTTTAGGAGACGGTCCTGGCGCTTGCTGGACTTTCTTGGGCTCCCTGAAGCTTTTTTCACAACAATTGAACCGCTCTCCTTGAAGTTCTTGATGATCCGATAAATGGTTGATTTAGGTGCAATCTTACTGACAGCAATATCCTTGCCTGTTAAGCCCTTTTTGTGCAAAGCAATGATGACGGCACGTGTTTCCTTGCAAGTAACCATGGTTGACAGAGGAAGAACAATGATTCAAAGCACCGAATTGGATCCCTTGTTCGTACCCCCCAGTGCAATTTAACTTATCCCAGAGAATGCTCCAAGACGCCTCCTGTGGAGAAGAGCTATTCAGAGTGGACTTCTAGTCCGTCTCAGGAGGCGCTTCCGAGTATATTACTCGCTAATGTTCAGTGTCTGGACAATAAAGTAGACGAGCTCAGAGCGAGGATCTCCTTCCAGAGAGACATCGGGGACTGTAACATACTCTGTTTCACGGAATTATAGCTCTCTCCAGATATACTTTCCCCATCCAAACAGCCAGCTGAGTTCTCAGTACTTCGCGCAGACAAGAATAAAGAACTCTCCTGGAAGAAGAAAGGTGGTGGTGTATGTTTCATGATTAACTACTCATGGTGTGATTGTGATAACATACAGAAACTCAAGTCCTTTTGTTCACCCTACCTAGAATACCTCACAATCAAATGCCGACCGTATTACCTCCAAAGTGAATTATCTTCGGTTATAGTCACAGCCATGTATATTCCCCCTCAAGCCGATACCACGACGGCCCTCAAGGAACTACACTGGACGTTGTGCAAACTGGAAACCACATGGTCTGACCAATTGGAATCCATTCTTCAAGATTGTTTTGATCACGCGGACTGAGATATGTTCCGGTTAGCCTCTGAGAATAACATTGACCTATACACGGACACGTCGACTGAGACAAAATGGAGACACAATTCAATGGCTCAGACACGAGACGTATGTGACAGGGTCTACAGATAATCACGGATTACTAAGGGAAAACCATCCATGTCGCGGACACCGACGTCTTGCTCCCGGACAAGCTAAACACCTTCTTCGCCCGTTTTGAGGATCAAACAGTGGCGCTGACCAAGGTCTGTGGGCTCTGGTTCTCCATGACCGATGTGAGTAAGTCATATAACCGTGTTAACCTTCACAAGGCTCTCGGCCCAGATGGCATCCCTAGCCGCGTCCTCAGAGTAGCGCAGACCAGCTGGCTGGAGTGTTTACAGACATATTCAATCTCTCCCTATCCCAGTCGGATGTCCCCACATGCTTCAAGATGTCCACCATTGTTCCTGTACCCAATAAAGCAAAGGTAAAATAACTAAATGACTATCGCCCCATAGCACTCACTTCTGTCATCATGAAGTGCTTTGAGAGGCTAGTTAAGGATCATATCACCTCTACCTTACCCGACACCTTAGACCCACTTCAATTTGCATACCACCCAAATAGATCGTCAGACGATGCAATCGCCATCGCACACTACCCTATCCCATCTGGACAAGAGGAATACTGTTCATTGACTATAGCTCAGCCTTCAACACCACAGTACCCTCCAAGCTCATCAATAAGCTTGGGTCCCTGGGTCTGAACCCCGCCCTGTGCAACTGGGTCCTGGACCTCCTGACAGGTGGTCAGGAACTGGGTCCAGGTGGTGAAGGCAGGTAACAACACCGCCACTTTGATGATCCTCAAAACAGGGGCCCCACAAGGGTGCATGCTCAGCCCCCTCCTGTACTCCCTGTTCTCCCATGACATGACTTCGCAGCCATACATGCCTCCAACTCAATCATCAAGTTTGCAGACAACACAACAGTAGTAGGCCTGATTACCAACAATGACGAGACAGCCTACAGGAAGGAGGTGAGGGCCCTGGTGGAGTGGTGCCAGGAAAATAACCTGCCCCTCAACAAAACCGAGGAGCTGATCGTGGATTTCAGGAAACAGCAGAGGGAGCATGGCCCTATCCACATCTACGGGACTGCAGTGGAGAAGGTGAAAAGCTTCAAGTTCCTCAGCGTACACATCACTGACAATCTGAAATGGTCCACCCACACAGACAGGGTGGTGAAGAGGGCACAAAAGCGCTTCTTCAACGTCAGAAGGCTGAAGGATTTCAGCTTGGCCCCTAAGACCCTCACAAACTTTTACAGATGCACAATTGAGAGCATCCTGTCGGGCTGTTTCACAGTCTGGTACAGCAGCTGTACCGCCCGCAACCGCAGGGCTCTCCAGAGGGTGATGCGGTCTGCCCAACGCATCAATGGGGACACACTGCCTGCCCTCCAGGACACCGACAGCACCCGCTGTTACAGAAAGGTCAAAAAGATCATCAAGGACATCAACCGGCAGGTAGCCTTGTGGGCGGCAGGTAGCCTAGTGGTTAGAGCTTTGGGCCAGTAACAAAAGGTTGCCAGATCAAATCACTGAGCTGACAAAGTAAAAAAATTGGTCGTTCTGCCCCTGAACAAGGCAGTTAACCCACTGTTCCTAGGCTGTCATTGTAAATATGAATTTGTCCTTAATAACTGACTTACCTAGTTAATTAAAATCCCTTTTTTAAAAACACCCAAGCCACAGCCCTTATCATCCAGAAGGCGAGGTCAGTACAGATGCATCAAAGCTGGTACAGAGACTGAAAAATAGCTTCTATCTCAAGGCCATCAGACTGTTAAATAACCATCACTAGTCGGCTGCCACCTGGTTACTCAACAATGCACCTTAGAGGCTGCTGCCCCATAGACATGGAATCACTAGTCACTTTAGTAATGGAACACTAGTCACTTTAATAATGTTTACATACTGCTTTACTCATTTCATATGTATATACTGTATTCTATTCTACTGTATTTTAGTCAATGCATTTATATATTTCTTAATTCCATTCTTTAAACGTTTAGATTTGTGCGTATTATTGTTGTGAATTGTTAGATACTACTGCAACGTTGGAGCTAGGAACACAAGCATTTCGCTACACCTGCAATAACATCTGCTAAATGTGGATGTGACCAATCAAATTTGATTTGATTATAAAAAAAAACATGTGTTTGTATATCTTCCCTCCTTTTCTTCCTCTCTCTCGTCTTACCATCTCACCTCTTTTTTACCTTACCTCCTTCTTCTTCTTCTTCTCTGGAAAGATGTTGTTGATCATGAAACCCCTCTAGGAGTACACTTGCCTTTGGTTGTTCTGTAGAGTTCTTCTGTTAGATTCTTGTACATGAGTGGTGGGGATGGAGAGGAGAGAGGTATTGTGAAGGAGTGACAACTGGACTACCGACTCATTTTAAAGTAACTTATTTAGCTTTTGAAGCAAGTGATTGTCACGTTCCTGACCTGTTTTCTCTTGTTTTGTATGTCTTTATTGGTCAGGGCGTGAGTGTTGGGTGGGTAGTCTATGTTTTGTATTTCTATGTTGGGTTTTGTGTTCGGCCTGGTATGATTCTCAATTAGAGACAGGTGTGTATCGTTTGTCTCTGATTGAGAGTCATACTAAGGCAGCCAGGGTTTCACTGGGGTTTTGTGGGTGTTTGTTCCTGTGTCAGTGTTTGGGCCACACAGGACGGTTGAAGGTTAGTCACGTTTGTTGTTTTGTAGTGTCTTGTTTGCTGTTTTCATTAAAAGTATGATTAATCACCAATCCGCATCTTGGTCCGATCCATGCTCCTCCTCGTCTGAGGAGGAGAACAACAATGACTGCCTTTACAGTGATGGGTTTTTCTTTGTATTTCTGTTAGTTTGCCATTCCATTCAAGCATTCCATAGCCTGTTGCACACACCCAAACTGCCAATTGTCTTTTTAATCGTTTCTGTACTTCTTTTAGATCGCGAAAACGTCTATCATACATGTCAGATTTCAATACTGGCCGGTGTCATAACTTGGGAGGTTGTCTTCTCTCGAATGAGCAATTGATCATATTTTTTGCGATATTCCTAGCTAGAGAAACTTGTAATTTAACATAGGGTCCACCACATTTCATTTTTTTAATGTTTCATTTTTATTTATTTTACCTTTACTTAGCCAGGTAAGCTAGTTGAGAACAAGTTCTCATTTACAACTGCGATCTGGCCAAGATAAAGCGAAGCAGTGCGACACAAACAACAACACAGAGTTACACATGGAATAAACAAGCGTACAGTCAATAACACAATAGAAAAAAATAAAGTCTATATACAGTGTGTGCAAATGACGTGAGGAGGTAGGCAATAAATAGGCCATAGTAGCGAAGTAATTACAGTTTAGCAGATTAACACTGGAGTAATAAATGAGCAGATGATGTTGCAAGTAGAGATACTGGTGTGCAAAAGAGCAGAAAAGTAAATAAAAACAATATGGGGATGAGGTAGGTAGATTCTAGATTTGATTTTGGATTGGAGATGTTTAATATGAGTCTGGAAGGAGAGTTTACAGTCTAGCCAGACACCTAGGTATTTGTAGTTGTCCACATATTCTAGGTCAGAACCATCCAGGGTAGTGATGCTAGTGTAACAGTTTAACTTTATGCCATCCTCGCCCCGACACGGGCGCGAACCAGGGACCCTCTGCACACATCAACAACTGACACCCACGAAGCATCGTTACCCATCGCTCCACAAAGGCCACGGCCCTTGCAGAGCAAGGGGCAACACTACTTCTAGGTTTCAGAGCAAGTGACGTAACTGATTGAAACGCTAGTAGCGCGTACCCGCTAACTAGCTAGCCATTTCACATCCGTTACACTCACCCCCCTTTCAACCTCCTCCTTTTCCGCAGCAACCAGTGATCCGGGTCACGGCACCAATGTAACAGTTTAACTTTATGCTCTAGGTTTCAGAGCAAGTGACGTAACTGATTGAAACGCTAGTAGCGCGTACCCGCTAACTAGCTAGCCATTTCACATCCGTTACACTAGTCAGGCGGGTGGGTGCGGGCAGCGAACGGTTGAAAAGCATGCATTTGGTTTTACTAGCGTTTAAGAGCAGTTGGAGATCATGGAAGGAGTGTTGTATGGCATTGAAGCTCGTTTGGAGGTTAGTTAACACAGTGTCCAAAGAAGGGCCAGATGTATACAGAATGGTGTCGTCTGCGTAGAGGTGGATCAGGGAATTGCCCGCAGCAAGAGCGACATCATTGATATATACAGAGAAAAGAGTCGGCCCGAGAATTGAACCCTGCGGAGGTCTGCCAGAGGTCCGGACAACAAGCCCTCCGATTTGACACACTGAACTCTGTCTGCGAAGTAGTTGGTGAACCAGGCGAGGCAGTCATTTGAGAAACCAAGGCTATTGAGTCTGATGATAAGAATACGGTGATTGACAGAGTCGAAAGCCTTGGCCAGGTCGATGAAGATGGCTGCACAGTACTGTCTTTTATCGATGGCGGTTAGGATATCGTTTATCTCCTGCCTCTTGTCTACCTCTTCAGTCCAGGGTGCTTTGCATGGTGCCATTGCAAATGTCAGACTCAACTCTGCAAGGCACATCGATCTGGTGAGATTGTAGAGTCCTAAATTGATAGTGCAATTTCTTTTGGGAGATTTTACAGCTAACAAGCTACTTCACATGCTGATATTGACTTCCGTATTATTTCTTGCTTGCTTGCTTGCCAGCCAGCCCATAGAGCGAGCATTGCATTGTGGGTTTTGTAGTCGACTTGAGCTGCAACAGATTTCCACATGTTGATACCAAATTTATTAAAACGACAAAATGAAACATTTGTTCACAAAAAATATTGTTCTCTCATATTAGTGTTATTTAACACTGTAAATTATAGCAATTAGGGGTTTTGGGTGGATTTTTCCTTTTTTTCCTTTTTCATTGTTAGATCTATTGAGCTCATTGGTTCTAACGATTTACATTTACATTTACATTTAAGTCATTTAGCAGACGCTCTTATCCAGAGCGACTTACAAATTGGTGCATTCACCTTATGATATCCAGTGGAACAACCACTTTACAATAGTGCATCTAACTCATTTAAGGGGGAGGGGGGGGGTTAGGAGGATTACTTTATCCTATCCTAGGTATTCCTTAAAGAGGTGGGGTTTCAGGTGTCTCCGGAAGGATGAACTTAGCCTTAAGATGCTTGTGGAAAACCGGGTACAGATCTGTTATAGGGAACAATTTGCCCTGTAGATATTTAAGTGTTTGTTGAGGAGATGAATCTTACAGAGGAAGCTCTTGGTTGAACAACCAGTCTAGTTTTTCTGAAAAAGTCATATCGATTCCATTGTGGGGGGAAGAAAATGTTCCCATGTGCAGACCTTAGAACTATCTTACTGACTTTCTCTTTGATGTGGGTTGAATAAACGTCAACAGAAAAGGGAGGTGTGTGTGGTGTACACAGATTGCAAGAAAACTGTGTTGCATTCATTAGGGCACACAATGGAAAGCTTTGGAAACATTTTGCCAATGAAAACGAAAATGAGCATCTTTTGGATATTTTCAGATATTTCCCTGTTTCAGTCCATTTTCTTCCGTTTGTCGCCTTTACAGCAAAGTGGTGGGGCTGCTGTTGGGATGAAATGTAAATGAAGGATTGCACTTATGTCTGTTTCTGTGTACATGCATGTGTGGGTCTGTGTGTCTGCCTGTGTTTCTTTGTGTGTAGGGAGCTCATAACCAGTGACCTTTTACTGTGCAATAGTGCTGAAGAGTTGTTGACACTAAACATGAAGAAGCATGGAGGGTTTCAGCCCGGGGGAAAACAAACTCTGCTGTTTGTTTCGGGAGAGACAAGTTCAGTGAACGGTAGAGGTGTCTCAGGTGGGGGAAGGGGTTTGGGTGAGGGTTGAGTTTCAGGCATGGCGCACATTTTTCCCCGGGGCTCCACACATACTGCTCTTGTAAGAAGTCAGAACAATTGATGTGTTGTTTCAGCATGACATAATTTATTTTCCTCTACAGAGGAGTCATTGTGGCTATTATGGGCTTGGCAATACATTTTTATTTCATTTTTTATTTTATTTCACCTTTATTTAACTAGGCAAGTCAGTAAAGAACAAATTATTATTTACAATGACGGCCTACCCCGGCCAAACCCGGACAACTCTGGGCCAATTGTGCAGTGAATACATACAGATATTAACGGTGGCTTTCAGTAAGTTCTAATGTCTATTGTTAATGATAACTTAGTAGCGCAGTTGTTTTGGTATTTCAGTCTCTCCAGGATTTCACCGGGATGTTTGGTGATATTTACGGGGGAAAATGCTTGCAATGATTTTGTCCAATTTGACATAGAAATCACTAACAAGGGAAAAAGTTGGTAAATGTGGTAAATGTGCGGTGATTGTTTGAAAGTGGGAGCCCACTTTTTGTACTGCGGTGATGCTCAATTATAAAATGACATTGGTTTCTTTACCCTGTAAGCAGTCTATAGATAAGGAATGACAACAACCCACGCTTTGGTTTTGTTTACCTGGCCACTGTTTCAAATGCTAACTTTTGTGGCACAAATCCAATGCAAGTGAAATGGTACCTATGAACATGCTAATATAGGTACCATTGACTTGCATTGGATTTGTGCCACAAACGCAAAAAAGTTTGCATTTGAAACAGTGGCAAACATTGGGGGGATCTAACTTGTTTCACCTAGTAACAGCAGCAGCAACAGCACCATCTAGTGGTCGGAACCTGGTAATATCAGGACGTAGTATGGGACATAAACCTAATAACTTCAATGACTCATTTCTCTGAATGGGGGAATCATCAAATTCACTGGGAATACATCACACAGGATGAAGAAACAATACTCTGAGCTGCAGCTCCATACTCTTGATAAAATGGCGCCAGAGAAGAAGGCAGACGTTTTACGTGCCCCCAACCGATTGTGGTTTTTGATTGCAACTAATTTTTGTTACTTATTATGTACATAATGTTGCCGCTACCGTCTCTTATGACCGAAAATAACTTCTAGACATCAGGACTGCGATTACTCATCACGGACTGGCAGAATCCTTTTTAACGTTTAACGAGTCTGACAAGCCCGACGCGAACAATATACTGCTTTCTCGGGAACAGGCGCAGATCCCCGTGATTTGCGTGAAGAGGAGGGGCCGGAGGGCGGGCTGCCTTCGGAGAATTCATAGGCGATCGAATAAACCCCCACTTCCTTCCATTCTGATAGCAAACGTGCAATCTTTGGACAATAAAATAGATGACCTACACGAAAGATTAAACTACCAACGGGACATTCAAAACTGTAATATCTCATGCTTCACCGAGTCGTGGCTGAATGACAACACTATCAACATACAGCTGGCTGGTTATGTAATGCACCGGCAGAATAGAAAAGCGGCGTCTGGTAAGACAAGGGGTGGCGGACTATGTATTTTTGTAAATAACAGCTGGTGCACGGTATATAAGGAAGTCCTTGAGCTATTGCTCGCCTGAGGTAGAGTATCCCATGATAAGCTGTAGACCACACTATCTACCTAGAGAGTTTTCATTTGTATTTTTCGTAGCCACCACAGTCAGAGGCTGGCACAAAGACAGCATTGAATGAGCTGTATTCCGCCATAAGCAAACAAGAAAATGCTCACCCAGAGGCGGCGCTCCTAGTAGCCGGGGACTTTAATGCAGGGACACTTAAATCCGTTTTACCAAATTTCTATCAGCATGTTAAATGTGCAACCTTTACTCCACACACAGAGACGCATACAAAGCTCTCCCTCGCACTCCATTTGGAAAATCTGATGATAATTCTTTCCTCCTGAATCCTGCTTACAAGCAAAAATTAAAGCAGGAAGCACTAGTGACCTGATCAATAAAAGAAAGTGGTCAGATGAAGCAGATGCTAAGCTACAGGACTGTTTTGCTAGCACAGACTGGAATATGTTCCGGGATTCCTCCGATGGCATTGAGGAGTACACCACATCAGTCATTGGCTTCATCAATAAGTGCATTGATGACGTCGTCTCCACAGTGACCGTACGCACATACCCCAACCAGAAGCCATGGATTACAGGCAACATCCGCACTGAGCTAGAGCTTTCAAGGAGCGGGACTCTAACCCGGAAGCTTATAAGAAATCCCGCTATGCCCTCTGACGAACCATCAAACAGGCAAAACGTCAATACAGGACTAAGATAAAATCGTACTACACCGGTTCTGATGCTCGTCGGATGTGGCAGGGCTTGCAAACCATTACAGACTACAAAGGGAAGCACAGCCGCGAGCTGCCCAGTGACATGATTCTACCAGACGAGCTAAATCACTTCTATGCTCGCTTCGAGGCAAATAACACTGAAACATGCATTAGAGCACCAGCTGTTCTGGAAGACTGTGTGATCACGCTCTCCGCAGCCGATGTGAGTAAGACCTTTAAACAGGTCAACATTCACAAGGCCGCAGGGACAGACGGATTACCAGGATGTGTACTGTGAGCATGAGCTGACCAACTGGCAAGTGTCTTCACTAACATTTTCAACATCTCCCTGTCCGGGGTCTGTAATACCAACATGTTTTAAGCAGACCACCATAGTGCCTGTGCCCAAGAACACTAAGGTAACCTGCATAAATGACTACCGACCCGTGCACTCACGTCTGTAGCCATGAAGTGCTTTGAAAGGCGGGTCATGGCTCACACCAACACCATTATTCCAGAAACCATAGACCCACTCCAATTTGCATAGAGCCCCAACAGATCCACAGATGATGCTATCGCTATTGCACTCCACACTGCCCTTTCACACCTGGACAAAAGGAACACCTATGTGAGAATGCTATTCATTGACTACAGCTCAGTGTTCAACACCATAGTTACCTCAACTAACTGGTGCCCCCGTACATTGACTCTGTACCGGTACCCCCCTGTATATAGTCTCGCTATTGTTATTTTACTGCTGCTCTTTAATGACTTGTTTCTTTTATTTCTTATTCTTATCCGTCATTTTTTAAACTGCATTGTTGGTTAGGGGCTCGTAAGTAAGCATTTCACTGTAAGGTCTACACCTGTTGTATTCGGCACATGTGACTAATACAATTTGATTTGATTTGATACTACTAGAACTGATACTATATACTTGTTGTTGGGGTTGGATTGGCATGGGGTGTGGGGTGTGGGGGGTCCATGGGTGCCTTTTCATCATTCCTTTGAATTCCTCATGTCTAACTTATTGTTAGAAAACAGTTTGGTCCAAAATGTCAGGTACTATATTTATTTGATATTATATGAATCCCATACATTAAAATGGCACATTTTGATGCAATCAATTAGCTTAATTTCTCAGATCAAATTATATTTCAACAAAATAGTGTTGCATGAATATTAATCTTATGTTTCTAACAACATTAACGATTTCAGAACAATCTGACATGTTGGGAGTCAAAATCCTCTTTCTTGTGCTTTTTGAGGTGGAACGACCCTGTAGTTATGATTGACTGGAGAGAGCGAGAGAGAGAGAATGGGTGCAAATTATTCTAAGCTTTCTCTTCTTGGTAGACATGTGCATAATAGAAGTTTGCAGTCTGGAAGAGCAGGGGGGAACTTAGTGGGAGCAGAGACTACTATGTTTCACTAGAGAACTATGAAACATCATGACAGGTCCCCTAAGACAGAGGGCTGTGTTTACAGAGAGCTAGAGAAGGGGGAAGGGAAGGCCTGCAGAAGAGAGAGAGGCTTTGTGTGAGCATGTGATTGTAAGTCCAACTGGTCAGTGTGTGTGTGTGTGTGTGTGTGTGTGTGTGTGTGAGCGCGAGAGAGGTAACAAGATAGTAAGAGGGTGGGATTAGGGGTGGAGATTGAGCGCTCTGATTGACAGCTCACACACCGATGGAGGCGGAGCAGCACTCAGCAGACACAGATGCACGTGGCCAGCCCCGTCTGCATGAGGGAGCAGCAACAAAGACCAGCCAGTCTGGAGAACAGAGGACATCTGCTGCCCTCACAGATGCACACGTGTACACACACACACACACACACACACACACACACACACACACACTCATATTGTGCACAATACCAGGCACCAAAAAAGACACTAATACTAACACTTAATTTCATTACTTATATTATATTTCAATGAAATATACCTCATGATACAAACATTAAGTACACATCAATTGTAAATAAATTCTTCACCAACACTACCAACAGTGTTACTACACTGACTGTAGACAGACACGCTGTGTGTGTCTTCCTCTAGACGTGTCTCTCTCTCTCTCTCCCCCTTTGTGTGTGTGAATAGAATAGAACCCGAACGTGTTTTTGAACATCATACACATCAAAAACAGCAGGTCTAGCACACTATATACATAAACAGAGGACGTTGACACGCTCACTCATAACTGACCACTGCCCTGTGTCTCTCCCTTTCTCTCCATCTGTGTGTGTGCCTATCTTAGCTCAGGGGCTGTACAGGCAGGCAGTTCCAGATATGCATACAGAAACACACACTGTATGTTGCTGTTGTCACGGCAACGTTGTCACCTACTGTATACCCCACAGATTCTCACATACAGTATAGGGGATGCTACACATGACAGTTGGGGGATGGGGTTACCCATGAACCTTCACAAACAAAATCCCTTATAAATCACTTCTGAGGCTGAGAATGTTCCTGCTTCTGCCCTCTCACACGTATGTCCCAGGCACACACATAAACAGGGCTTAACCCTTGTGTAGTCTTAACATTCTGTATACTCCCCTTGTCCTAAGGGTCAAAAATGACCCGCTTAAGTGAATTTTAAACCCCAAATCTATTTTGCATGAAAGAAACAACCTGTCATTCATCACACACTTTGTGAATATCTGTGTTTTCCCTCTGAACAATGCAGAAATACTGCATTTAATCAGTGTACACCACTCATTTTTATTACAACACACCTGTCATAATTGTTTATTTACTAAAATAGAGGTTTATTATTATTATTATTGCTAAAGGTACTGCATAGGTGTAAACATAACATTTTTAGCAAGAGATAGCACTTGTATAGACTAAGAAAGTAGCAAAAATGTGCAGAAAGTAGTTTTGAATGCATTTTATTGAAGGGAAACAATAACAGTCTTGAACTTTTTGGGCAACATAGTGATATATTCTTATATACTGTACAATGATAAATTTAACTACAAAATACTAGTCTTCTCCCATTTTTTTAACCATTGCCCCACCCACAAGTTGTATAAACAACAACAATAAATAAGAACAAAATAAGATAATAGATACAAAACAAAAATGTGAAGAACATAAATCAATCAACTCTAATTAGCACATGTAGTACAGTATGCAAGTGTGTGTGCATGGACTTTTCAGATGTAATTACTCACATGTGCAGCACATATTATTTGTTTTGCAGTCCTTCTTTAGGGGGAAGAATTGGAATCTCCTCCTCTTGCCTGCCCCAGCTGCAATCTCAGGTGGATCAGGACAAGATTCAGCCTCATGAACAGCTTTCACAAGTGCTGCAGAGGCTGCTGTGCAGCGGAGTTGCTCCCTTATTTGAATGTGTGGGGTTACAAGTGCCTTTCGCAGCTGCTCCAGGAACACCCTCCTCTTGTTCTGCTTATCAGGCATCCAAGTAGGGTTGATCTTGTTCCATATCATGAAGCCATTGTATGAGGACACATCAATGATGTGATGGAAGATGACCAGGGGCCAGCGCGCGGTCATGCTCCTGCTTCTGTATATTCCAATCACCTTGTCCAGGTTGTCCACGCCTCCTTTGATGTGGTTGTAGTCCAGGATGATGGCTGGCTTCCTGTCCTCACGATCATTGTTCTCGGCCGTTTTGTGCAGTGTGCTCAGGAGGACCACATTCTTGTTCCTCTTCGGGAGGTAAGAAACTAGAGTGGTGGTGGGGGTGAATGCAAACTTTGATGAGAAGGCCTCCCTCCCCCTTGTTGCGAGAAGCGCAGGGGGGAGCTAAGGCTTGTTCTTTCTAATTGTGCCAACCATGGTGATCTTCCTCTTCAGGAGCTGCTAGCTGAGTTCAATCAGTAGCACASATAATCTCAATTTCTCATTGTGTGTGTGTGTCTTTGTGGTTTTTGTGGTGTATAAATGTTATAACTGCCAGGACAAAAATGATCCCAACACAATCTTTGTACCCTGGTGGTGTACAGCTTTCATGGAAATATGAACAGAGGCGATGTTTCACTTTTTCTAAATTTGGGGTCAATCTAGGAAAAGTCATCAAATTTAAAGTTGAAAAGGGATCATTTAGGGGGGGTTCTCTGCTGTTAAACATAGTGGCGGATACTTTTTGACCCTTAACCCTTAAGACAAGGGTTAAGCATGAACATATTTTGTTTCATTGTCAAGGAATGGGAGACTGTGTATGGCACACAACACCATATTCGTATGATAAAAGCACATTATCAGTCTCCGTATTAGACTCAGTGGCCCCTGAAAGGCAATGTCGTGCCAAAAGCAAAAGCTTGAGTGGCACAGTTTCAATCGTTATTTTTGCTTCCCAGAGAGAGAGGTCATGAGCAGATGATAGATTTAGAGTTAGATAAACTCTGACATATACAGGATAGGTCATACAGGATACTACCCTCCACAACATAACCTTCACTCCAAATCAAAACTCCAAACCTACAACCTGATTTCGGACAAAATTACCTGGAAGGATTCCTACAACCAAAGATTATTATTTCCAAGCTATACAGCAAATGCTCTGGCAAACCAACAACAGAAACCTGAAAACACCATCCAACCTGGAACTGAGTGAGTAATGTTTAGCCCGAAACGATGTTAAAGCCAAGTAAAAAAAATTATTGTGAGGATTTTTACTTTACTTTATAAGGACTGAATGCTAAATTAAGGCTACCAAACTTGCTAGGACAGAAGAGATCCAACTTCAATTAGCACTGACGTGTGAAGTGACAGGTGTCAAAGCCCTTGAGCACAACAAAGCACTTGAGCCCCACTGTTAGCCAATGGCAGGAGATTCTCAAAGCCTATCCAACCCAAATGCAGAGGTCTTTGAAGCCCCCTCCCGTAGTTCAGAGGTAATTACAATACAGTACCCCCTGGATGTAAAAAAAATGATAAGGCATGAAAAGAGTACAAAAAGAAGGTCCTTATGGAAAATCCAGAGACACTTCTTGCTGACTATTATAAAAATGGGAACATAAGCAACTTAATCTTCCACACAGACCATCCCCTTGCATGGCGCAGTGCTATATTATTAACACAATACCCCTCTGTTGAGAGGGGCGGGGGGTTACCGATGGGTGGAAACTCAGGATACTAGACAACAAGGACTCTGAGTCAGCAAATGTGATCGTGTACAAATCTGGAACAGTAATGGTTCCAGCTCTCTCTTGAGAAAGATACCACCACCCGAGCGTATCAGACCAGACCTCTTCATGACACAACTCCACAGACGAGCAACCCCAAGCGGAAAGTCAACCTCCCAGCACAGAGTACTACTCCCTCATGTAAATGATGGATAAATTCACCCAGCTGGAGGTAAGGCAAGTGGAGCTGGAACAGCGGGTGAACACACTCCAGTCATGACAAAAAAATAGTCCAGCTCAACAACACCCCCTCAACCAGACCCGGAAAGCTGGAGGTGAAGAGAGACATAAACTCAGCAAAAAAAGAAACGTCCCTTTTTCAGGAGCCTTTCTTTCAAAGATAATTCGTAAAAATCCAAATAACACAGATCTTCATTGTAAAAGGGTTTAAACACTGTTTCCCATGCTTGTTCAATGAACCATAAACAATTAATGAACATGCACCTGTGGAACGGTCGTTAAGACACTGACACCTTACAGACGGTAGGCAATTAAGGTCACAGTTATGAAAACTTAGGACACAAAAGAGGCCTTTCTACTGACTTTGAAAAACACCAAAAGAAAGATGCCCAGGGTCCCTGCTCATCTGCGTGAACGTGCCTTAAGCACGCTGCAAGGAGGCATGAGGACTGCAGATGTGGCCAGGGCAATACATTGCAATGTGAGACGCCTATGACAGCACTACAGGGAGACAGGACGGACAGCTGATCATCCTCGCAGTGGCAGACCACGTGTAACAACACCTGCACAGGATCAGTACATCCGAACATCACACCTGCGGGACAGGCACAAGATGGCAACAACAACTGCCCGAGTTACACCATGAACGCACAATCCCTCCATCAGTGCTCAGACTGTCCGCAGTAGGCTGGACTCAGGGCTTGTAGGCCTGTTGTAAGGCAGGTCCTCACCAGACATCACCGGCAACGTCGACTATGGGCACAAACCCACCGTTGCTGGACTAGACAGGACTGGCAAAAAGTGCTCTTCTCTGACGAGTCGCGGTTTTGTCTCACCAGAGGTGATGGTCGGATTCGCGTTTATTGTCGAAGGAATGAGCGTTACACCGAGACCTGTACTCTGGAGCGGGATTGATTTGGTGGTGGATGGTCCGTCATGGTCTGGGGCGGTGTGTAACAGCATCATCGGACTGAGCTTGTTGTCATTGCTGGCAATCTCAACACTGTGCGTTACAGGGAAGACATCCTCTTCCCTCATGTGGTACCCTTCCTGCAGGCTCATCCTGACATGACCCTCCAGCATGACAATGCCACCAGCCATACTGCTCGTTCTGTGTGTGATTTCCTGCAGGACAAGAATGTCAGTGTTCTGCCATGGCCAGCGAAGAGCCTGGATCTCAATCCCATTGAGCACGTTTGGGACCTGTTGGATCGGAGGGTGAGGGCTAGGACCATTCCCCCCAGAAATGTCCAGGAACTTGCAGGTGCCTTGGTGGAAGAGTGGGGTAACATCTCACAGCAAGAACTGGCAAATCTGGTGCAGTCCATGAGGAGGAGATGCACTGCAGTACTTAATGCAGCTGGTGGCCACACCACATACTGACTGTTACTTTTGCTTTTGACCCCCCTTTTGTTCAGGGACACATTATTCCATTTCTGTTAGTCACATATCTGTGGAACTTGTTCAGTTTATGTCTCAGTTGTTGAATCTTGTTATGTTCATACAACAATTTACACATGTTAAGTTTGCTGAAAATAAACGCAGTTGACAATGAGAGGACGTTTCTTTTATTGCTGAGTTTATCTGAGCTCTGGACTGTGGTGAGACAACATCAACAGGAGAAAGAGCAGGAGCAGGAGAAGAACAGAGCACTAGAGGAGAGGATCAGAGTGCAGGAGGAGAGGGTGAGGGGGGTGGCGTGTGACAGAGAACAACCCATTAGAGAGCTGGCCACCGCCGCAGAGAAGCCAGCAGAACAGCCCACCTCAGACCCCTACCAAAGTCTTGATACCACAGCAGAACAGTCCACCACAAACCATAGCCTCGATATCACAGCAGGACAGACAAATGACGAACCCCAAGCCCAGGGGTTCCCGCCCCTCTGAGTAACCCCCCTGTCAGCCACCCTGATAGCCCTCCTGACAACCCCCCCACACCCACTGAGGACATACACAAGCCACAGATTGTACTCCTTAGGGACTCAAACGGGAAATATATACAAGAAAATTAACTTTTTTCCAAACACACAGTGTCTAAACTCTGGTGTCCAAACACCCAGCGCGCCCTAGACCTTCTGTATGAGGACCAACTAGGGTCCCCCAGCCACATAATAATACACACAGGCACAAATGACCTGAGAGCACAGCAGGAAAGGGTGGCCAGAGCACTCAAAGGAGTGATTGAAAAAGCTACTTTCCCCAACGCACAAGTGGTTATCTCTACCCTGCTACCACGAAAATACTTCCACCCTGCTACCATACAGCGGGTAAACGCAAGTATTTCCCGTGACTGTGCCTCAAAACCAAATGTTTACCTGGGCCAACACTCCACTCTGGACTTGAACAGCCTTTACGACCAGGTCCACCTATACAAGGCAGCAGTGCCCACCTTCGCCCGGACCCTAAAGGACATCGCCCTCAAAGGCAGCCCCAACACTTCACACACTTCACACAGCCCCCCCGGACCTACACATAGAAGACCCACGCCGAGAGGACCTACATCCAGACCACAACACCACCAGCCACATCCACACCCCCACCCCCAACCCAACAATGCAACACCCCCCCAAGTCAACCATGCCCACACCCCATTTAGGCCCCCTCAGATCAGACCTATGCCCCTCCTGCCCACCCCMTGCCCCCCACTCCCGCAAAGAGGGCCTCGACATGAAAGCCACACATATGCCCAGGCCGTGAGCAGGCAAACAGGCTTAACCCCCACTCTTACACTAGCCCAAGACAATGGCATGTACCAGATGCTCAGAAGGCTCTGGTCACACTTACTGGTCTGAGGCCAAACCACACGACTAACAACATTGGACACTTTATGGAACACAAAGCCTTCGATTTCATCCTGGAATATCCAAGGCCTGAGGTCATCTGACTTTGGTCTAAAGAGCAGGAACCTGGACTTCATCAAAGAAATCAGACATTGTCATCCTACAAGAAACATGGTATAGAGGAGATGGTCCCACTGGTTGCCCCCTAGGTTACAGAGAGCTGGTAGTCCCATTCACCAAACTACCAGGTGTGAAACAGGCAAGTGACTCAGGGGGTATGCTAATTTGGTATGGAGCAGACTTAACTCACTCTATTAAATTAATCAAAACAGGAACATTTTACATTTGGCTAGAAATTCAAAGGAAATTATCTCAACAGAGAAAAATTTCCTCCTGTGTGCTACCTACAGTATTTCCCCACTAGGATCCCCATTCTTTAATGAAGACAGCTTCTTCATCCTGGAGGGGGAAAGCAATCATTTGCAGGCCCAGGGACATGTACTAGTCTGTGGCAACCTAAATGCCAGAACTGGACAAGAACCTGACACCCTCAGCACACAGGGGGACAGACACCTGCCTGGAGGTGACAGCATTCCCTCCCCCATATGCCCCCCTAGGCACAAGTACGACAACATAAACAACAAAAACGGGTCACAAGTCCTGCAGCTCTATCCCACGCTGGGTATGTACATAGTCAATGGTAGGCTTCAAGGGAACTCCTATGGTAGTTACACCTATATCTTGGCAGTAGTACTGTAGACTATTTTATCACCGACCTCAACCTAGAGTCTCTCAGAGCGTTCACAGTCAGCCCACTGACACCCCAATCAGATCACAGCAAAATCACAGTCTACTTGAACAGAGCAATACTCAATCATGAGGCATCAAAGCCAAAGGAACTGAATAATATTAGGAAATGCTATAGATGGAAGGAAAGTAGTGTGGAAACGTACCCAAAAAGAATTAGGCAACAACAAATTCAATCCCTTTTAGACAACTTCCTGGACAAAACGTTTCAATGTAATAGTGAAGGTGTAAACTTGACAGTAGAAAACCTAAACAATATATTTGAACTCTCAGCTTCCCTATCAAATCTAAACATTTCAAACAGAAAACCAAAGAAAATTAACAAAAATGACAAATGGTTTGATGAAGGATGCAAAAACCTAAGAAAGAAATTGAGAAACCTATCCAACCATAAACATAGAGACGCAGAAAACCTGAGCCTACGACTTCACTGTGGTGAATCACTAAAACAATACAGAAATACACTACGGTAAAAGAAGGAACAGAAATCAGCTCAATGTAACTGAAGAATCCATAGACTATAACCACTTCTGGGACAATTGGAAAATACTAAACAAACAACAACACATCTAAAACGGAAATGTATGGGTAAACACCTTCTCCAATCTTTTTGGCCCTATAACAAAGAACAAACAGCAAAAACATATACATGATCAAATATAAATCTTAGAATCAACTATTAAAGACTACCAGAACCCACTGGATTGTCCAATTACATTGAATGATCTACAGGACAAAATATCAACCCTCCAACCCAAAAAAAGCCTGTGGTATTGATGGTATGCTCAATGAAATAGTAAAATATACAGACCACAAATTCCAATTGGCTATACTTTAACATCCTCCTTAGCTCTGGCATCTTCCCCAATATTTGGAACCAAGGACTGATCACCCCAATCCACAAAAGTGGAGACAAATTTGACCCCAATAAATACAGTGGGATATGCGTCAACAGCAACCTCTGCATTATCATTAACAGCAGACTAGTTCATTTCCTCAGTAAAAACAATGTCCTGAGCAAATGTAAAATTAGCTTTTTACCAAATTACCATACGACAGACCACATACAGTATTTACCCTGCACACCCTAATTGACAAATAAACAAACCAAAATAAAGGCAAAGTCTTTTCATGATTTGCTGATTGAAAAAAAAGCTTTTGACTCAATTTGGCATGAGGGTCTGCTATACAAATTGATGGAAAGTGGTGTGGGGGAAAAACCTATGACATTATAAAATCCATGTACAAAAACAACAAGTGTGTGGTTAAAATTGGCAAAAAAACACATTTATTTCCACAGGGCCGTGGGGTGAGGCAAGGATGCAGCTTAAGCCCCAACCTCTTCAACATATATATCAACAAATTGGCGAGGGCACTAGAACAGTATGCAGCACCCGGCCTCACCCTACTAGAATCTGAAGTCAAATGTCCACTGTTTGCTGATGATCTGGTGCTTCTCTAACCAACAAAGGAGGGCCTACAGCAGCACCTAGAGTTTCTGCACAGATTCTGTCAGACCTGGGCCCTGACAGTAAATCTCAGTAAGACAAAAATAATGGTGTTCCAAAAAAGGTGCAGTCGCCAGGACCACAAATACAAATTCCATCTAGACACCGTTGCCCTAGAGCACACAAAAACAATACATACCTCGGCCTAAACATCAGCACCACAGGTAACTTCCACAAAGCTGCGAACGAGCTGAGAGACAAGGCAAGAAGGGCCATCAAAAAGAACATAAAATTCGACAGTTATAGAACCCATTGGCCTTTATGGTTGTGAGGTCTGGGGTCCACCAACCAAAAATTCACAAAATGGGACAAACACCCAATTGAGACTCTGCATGCAGAATTCGGCAAAAATATCCTCTGTGTACAACGTAAAACACCAAATAACACACTCGCTAATTATCAAAATCCAGAAAAGAGCTGTTCAATTCTACATCCACCTTCCATAACAAAGCCATCACCTACAGAGAGATTAACCTGGAGAAGAGTCCCCTAAGCAAGCTGGTCCTGGGGCTCTGTTCACAAACACAAACAGAGCCCACAGAGCCCCAGGACAGCAACACAATTAGAACCAACCAAATCATGAGAAAACCAAAAAAGTATTACTTGATACGTTGGAAAGAATTAACAAAAAAACTGAGCAAACTAGAATGCTATTTTAGCCCTAAACAGAGAGTACACAGTGGCAAAATACCTGACCACTGTGACTGACACAAACTTAAGGAAAGCTTTGACTATGTACAGACTCAGTGAACATTGCCTTGCTATTGAGAAAGGCCGCCGTAGGCAGACCTGGCTCTCAAGAGAAGACAGGCTCACTGCCCATAAAAATGAGGTAGAAACTGAGCTGCACACACACACACACACACACACACACACACACACACACACACCTGTCTCTTATACACATCTAGATGTGTATAAGAGACAGCACACACACACACACACACACACACACACATCAGTAGAAACTCCACCTCCCTTTAGGTGGGCTGTATTTTTTCACAATACTAACACATAATTTCTCATTATCTTCTACAAGCCTTTCCTAACAGTTACTCCCCCTACCTAAGTTGGGGAGGCCTCTTTCCTGTTATTTTGTTTCAGAGTTATCACAAGTCGACAGTTCAGTTGGCCTTGAATGTCTCAAATCTACCCAGCTCATATTGCGAAATAGTAACGCAATGGTCAAGTCACACACATTATGGAATTATTACTCTAACACATTTCATACAATTATATGATTTCAGGGTGGAATCCTTTAGTCATTACTTTAAACATATAAATTCCTTTATCAGCACTATAGTCCGTTTTCACAGAATCATGGGTACAAGCAAGCAGGACGCCTACAAATCAAAATCACATTTTATTTGTCACATGCTTTGTAAACAACAGGTGTAGACTAACAGTGAAATGCTTACAGGTCCTTTTCCAACAATGCAGTTACAGATTAAAAAAAATATATACATATACTGAACAAGAATATAAACACAATGTGTAAAGTGTTGGTACAATGTTTCATGAGCTGAAATAAAAGATACATATGCACAAAAAGCTTATTTCTCTCAAATTTTGTGCACAAATTTGTTTACATCCCTGTTAGTGAGCATTTCTCCTTTGCCAAGATAATCCATCCACCTGACAGGTGTGGCATATTAAGAAGCTGATTAAAAAGCATGATCATTACATAGGTGCACCTTGTGCTGCGGACAATAAAAGGCCACTCTAAAATGTGCCGTTTTTTCACACAACACAATGCCCCAGATGAGGGAGTTGAGGGAGCATGCAATTGGCATGCTGACTGCAGGAATGTCCATCAGCGCTGTTGCCAGACAACTGCATGTTAATTTCTATACCATAAGCGGCCTCCAACATCATTTTAGAGGCAGTACATCCAACCAGCCTCACAACCGCAGACCACACGTAACCACGCCAGTCCATGGCCTCCACGTCTGTCTTCTTCACCTGAGGGATCACCTGAGACCAGCCAGGGAAGCTCATCTGCATGCTCATCGTCCTCACCAGGGTCTTGACCTGACTGCAGTTTGGCGTCATAACCGACTTCAGTGGGCAAATGGCCACTGTCATGCTGGAGAAGTGTGCTCTTCACAGATGAATCCCGGTTTCAACTGTACCGGGCAGATGGTGTCATGTGGGCGAGCAGTTTTCTGATGTTAATGTTGTGAACAGTGCCCCATGGTGGCGGTGGGGTTATGGTATAGGCAGGTGTAAGCTACGGACAATGAACACAATTGCATTTTATTTATGGCAATCTGAATGCACAGTGATACCGTGGCGAGATCCTGAGGCCCACAGTTGTGCCATTCATCCGCTGCCATCAATTCATGTTTCAGCATGATAATACACGGCCCCATGTCGCAAGGATTTGTAGACAATTCCTGGAAGCTGAAAATGTCCCAGTGCTTCCATGGCCTGCATATATCACCAGACTTGTCACCCATTGAGCATGTTTGGGATGCTCTGGATCGACGTGTACAACAGCGTGTTCCAGTTCCTGCAACATCGCACAGCCATTGAAGAGGCCACAATCAACAGCCTGATCAACTCTATGTGAAGGACATGTGTCACGCTGCATGAGGCAAATGGTGGTCACAACAGATACTGACTGGTTTTCTGATCCACGCCCCTACCTTTTTTAAAGGTATCTGTGACCAACATATACATATCTGTATTCCCAGTCATGTGAAATCCATAGATTAGGGCCTAATTTATTTATTTCAATTGACTGATTTCCTTATATGAACTGTAACTCAGCAAAATCTTTGAAATTGTTGCATGTTGTATTTATATTTGTGTTCAGTGTATGTACATATAGGTATGGCTTAGATAAATGAGTAGGCAAAAGGGTAGATAAGACAGTAGCAGCAGCGTACAGTGCCTTCAGAATGTATTCACACCCTTGACTTTTCCCCGATTTTTCTTGTGTTACAATGTGGGATTAAATCGATTCAATTGTCTTTTTTTTGTCAATGACCTACACAAAATACTTTCATGTCAAAGTGGAAGCCAAAATCTAACATTTGTAAAAAATAAAAATAAAAAAATAAATAAAAATAAAACACTAATATTGTAACGGCATTCGTCGTTGGAAGGAGAGGAGGACCAAAGCGCAGCGTGGTACATTTCCATATTTATTGGAATATTTTCAACACGAACAAATAAACAATAAACAGACAAAAACCAAAGAAGCTACAGTCCTGAACATGGGAACACAAAAATACATGCACACACGAACAGGAACAATCACCCACAAACAAACAGTGCAAACAGGCTACCTTAATATGGTTCCCAATCAGAGACAATGCAAAACACCTGCCTCTGATTGAGAACCATATCAGGCCAATTGACAAACCTACACATAGAAACACATAACATAGACTACACCCACCCAGCTCACGTCCTGACCAACTAAACAAAGACTAAACAAAGGAAATAAGGTCAGGAACGTGACAAATATATCTTGATTACATACACTACTGGTCAAAAGTTTTAGAACACCTACTCATTCAAGGTTTTTCTTTATTTTTAATGTTTTCTACATTGTAGAATAATAGTGAAGACATCAAAACTATTAAATAACACATGGAATCATGTAGAAACCAAAAAAGTGTTAAACAAATCAAAATATATTTTATATTTGAGATTCTTCAAATGGCCACCCGTTCCCTTGATGACAGCTTTGAACACTCTTGGCATTCTCTCAACCAGCTTCATGAGGTAGTCCCCTGGAATGCATTTCAATTAACAGGTGTGCCTTCTTAAAAGTTAATTTATGGAATGTCTTTCCTACTTAATGCGTTTGAGCCAATCAGTGTGTTGTGACAAGGTAGGGGTGGGAAACAGAAGATAGCCCTATTTGGTAAACGACCAAGTCCATATTACAGTTCTAGTCAAGATTCTAGCAGCCGTGCTTAGCACTAACTGAAGTTTATTTAGTGCTTTATCTGGGTAGCCGGAAAGTAGAGCATTGCAGTAGTCTAATATAGAAGTGACAAAAGCATGGATACATTTTTCAGCATAATTTCTGGACAGAAAGTTTCAGATTTTTGCAATGTTACGTAGATGGAAAAAAAGCTGTCCTTGAAACAGTCTTGATATGTTCGTCAAAAGAGAGATCAGGGTCCAGAGAAACGCCGAGGTCCTTCACAGTTTTATTTGAGACTACTGTACAACCATCAAGATTAATTGTCAGATCCAACAGCAGATCTCTTTGTTTCTTGGGACATAGAACTAGCATCTCTGTTTTGTCCCGAGTTTAAAAGTAAAACATTTGCCGCCATCCACTTCCTTATGTCTGAAATACAGGCTTCCAGGGAGGGCAATTTTCGGACTTCACCATGTTTCATTGAAATGTACAGCTGTGTATCGTCCACATAGCAGTGAAAGTTAACATTATGTTTCCGAATGACATTACCAAGAGGTAAAATATATAGAAAAAACAATAGTTGTCCTAAAATGGAACCTTGAGGAACACCGAAATTTACAGTTGATTTGTCAGAGGACAAACCATCCACAGAGACAAACTGATATCTTTCCGACAGATAAGATATAAACCAGGCCAGAACTTGTCCGTGTAGACCAATTTGGGTTTCCAATCTCTCCAAAAGAATGCGGTGATCGATGGTATCAAAAGCAGCACTAAGATCTAGGAGCACGAGGACAGATGCAGAGCCTTGGTCTGATGCCATTAAAAGGTAATTTACCACCTTCACGAGTGCAGTCTCAGTGCTATGATGGGGTCTAAAACCAGACTGAAGCGTTTCGTATCCATTGTTTGTCTTCAGGAAGGCAGTGAGTTGCTGGGCAACGGCTTTTAAAATGTTTTTTGAGAGGAACGGGAGATTCGATTTAGGCCGATATCTTTTTATATTTTCTGGGTCAAGGTTTGGCTGTTTCAAGAGAGGCTTTATTACTGCCACTTTTAGTGAGTTTGGTACACATCTGGTGGATAGGGAGGCATTTATTATGTTCAACATAGGACGGCCAAGCACAGGAAGCAGCTCTTTCAGTAGTTTAGTTGGAATAGGGTACAGTATGCAGCTTGAAGGTTTTAGAGGCCATGACTATTTTCATCAATGTGTCAAGAGATATAGTATTAAAAAACGTGAGTGTCTTCCTTGATCCTAGGTCCTGGCAGTGTTGTGCAGACTCAGGACAACTGAGCTTTGGAGAAATAAGCAGATTTAAAGAGGAGTCCGTAATTTGCTTTCTAATGATCATGATGTTTTCGTCAAAGAAGTTCATGAATTTATCACTGCTGAAGTGAAAGCCATCCTCTCTTGGGGAATGCTGCTTTTTAGTTAGCTTTGCGACACTATCAAAAATACATTTCGGATTGTTCTTATTCTCTTCAATTAAGTTGTAAAAATAGGATGATCGAGCAGCAGTGAGGGCTCTTCGATGCTGCGCGGTACTGTCTTTCCAAGCTAGTCGGAAGACTTCCAGTTTGGTGTAGCGCCATTTCCGTTCAAATTTTCTGGAAGCTTGCTTCAGGGCTTGGGTATTTTCTGTATACCAGGGAGCTAGTTTCTTATGACAAACTTTTTTTGTTTTTAGGGGTGCGACTGCATCTAGGGCATCTAGGGTATATTTTGTACTCTGATGTCCTTGGGTAGGTGGAGTGAAGGGCATCTAGGAATATAGAATTTATAGCACAGCTTTTGATGCTCCTTGATTGGGATCTGAGCAGATTTGTTGCGATTGCAAACGTAACTGGGTGTATTCATACACCATCTAAAGTAGTGGTGCAACGAATCAAAAAACTCACAGTTCGGATCGGATCACGGTTTTGAGTCGTGGTTTGGATCATTTTTCGGATCAGCAACAAAAAAAAGGGAGACAAAAATAACTTTGCTTTCCATTTATTACTTAAAGAACACAAAGCAAGGAACTTTTCAATGTTTAAATAAAATCTTAAAATAAAATATTCAATACTCAATTGTTAAATTAAAGTGCAATATGAACAATAGTGAATGAAAAAATTGCCTGTGTCAACATCATCAAAAAAAAGTTAAGAAAGAAAGCAAAGCAGACCTGTGCTTATAACTTCAAATTATTTTTCAAAAAGATGAGGATGTCTACATTGTCTGGGGAGAGGGTAGACCTCTTTGCAATCACTATGTCCCCTGTCGTGGAGAACACCCTCTTGCTAGGAACTGAAGTGCCAGGCTCAGCCAGGTAGCATCTTGCCATCATGGCAATGTGAGGGTATTTACACTCATTGCTTTTCCACCATGTTAGTGGATCACCATCCACTGGAATGCCGCTTGCTGCCTTGTAGGATGCCACCTCCTCTTTGATGGTGTTGGCAAACGTCTTGCCTGTGTCCTTGCTCGCAAAGGTCTCCCCGAAAAGCTCCTTCATGGCCGAATTATTTTGTGGAGGAGATGCCTCTGAGTCTGCTCCTGTCGGCTCTGTCTCTTGACCCTGCAGAAAAAATGACTTGATCTATTAAACAAATGATTTATGTTCATATTTCATAGAACTTTATTTGTGGCAACAACATTTAAAAAAAGCCATTATTATTCCAAATAAAAAATGGATGATTCTCATAGCAATAGTATAGACTAAGATTATACTGCAATATATTTATTATTTAAGTAATTCACTCTTATTTTTGGACCTCTTCAGTGGCCACAATCCTCTGGCGTGGGGCAGGGTCTAGGTGAGACAGGGACTTTAACCTTGGATCCAGTGCAGTAGATCTATGAAGATAGTCCTGTACATTAGGAGGGCATCTGGGGTTCAGGTTCTCTCTAATGGCAGCCTTGACATCTCTAGTGATGGTGCCGTCTTCCTCACTCGGGGCCATGGATTGTAGAATCCTTGTTTTCAGAGGTAGGATCATGGACACAGACGGTGCAGTTTCAGTGCTCAGTGCGCCAGGGGATTTCCTAGCGTGGCTCAAGCACTTTCATCATATTTTTAAACCCTTTGTTTTCCACAACAGAGTATGGCCTCATGTCTGCAGCGATAAACATCCCAATAGATTTGGTGATGGCTTTAGCCCGGTCTGATTCTGCAGCAAAGGGCTGCTTAAATGCCGCGGTGAGAAGTTGTTGTCTCTTGGCTGAGTTGCCTCCCGTTACTGACACACCAAGGTGATGACGCTTTAAATGTGTGGCCATGCTCTATGTTTTTCCATGATCATATGGCTTTCTTGTGTTCACAATGCCTACACACCGTAATGGTGGTGGTGTCCACCACCCTTCTTCCGTCATCATATTTGACAGGGAAGCCTAAATGCTCCCATACATGAGACTTAAATGAAGCAGGAGGCTTTCCAGTTCTTCAGCTCCTCCGCTAGCCATGGCTGTCACTGCTCTTTTGTCTTCTTTGCTTTTTGCAATGCGAGCGTCCAGGACTGATTCCTTGGGATTCAACTTGCCCCGTTCACGTGAACAGTACACACAACTGTTTTTTTTAAATAATCAACATCAACCTTCAGGTTTCAGAGTAAAACACAGCATCTGTCTTGTCTTTATCTTTTCACTGCAACTCTGCATAGAGATTTAGGGAATTATTACTTTAAAAAGTAACAGCGGCAGTAAAACTCCATTTCACACTATGATGGTTAAAATGTGCAATTAATCAGCGGTTCACATGCGTGCCGAAACGTAGGAGGTGATCTGTACGGATCACGGATCAACTACGGTCCGTTACACCACTAAACTAAAGTGTAATTAATAACGTCAACATACTCAAAGGATATTCAATGTCTGCTTTTTTTTTTTTTTTGTACCCATCTACCAATAGGTGCCCTTCTTTGTGAGGCATTGGAAAACCTCCCTGGTCTTTGTGGTTGAATCTGTGTTTGAAATTCACTACTTTACTGAGAGACCTTACAGATAATTGTACGTGTAGGGTAGAGATGAGGTAGTCATTCAAAAATAATGTTAAACACTATTATTGCACATTTTTACTCCTGAACTTATTTAGGCTTGCCATAACAAAGGGGTTAAATACTTATTGTGTCACGGCCGTCGAAAGAACCAAAGCGCAGCGTGGTGAGCGTACATATTCCTTTTATTAAGATGACGCCGACAAAAACAATACAAAAACAACCGTGAAGCTTAAGGGCTATAGTGCCACAAACAAAGACAACTTCCCACACAGAAAGGAGGGAAAAGGGATACCTAAGTATGGTTCCCAATCAGAGACAACGATAGACAGCTGTCCCTGATTGAGAACCATACCCGGCCAAAACAAAGAAATACAAAAACATAGAAAATAGAACATAGAATGCCCACCCAAATCACACCCTGACCAAACCCAAAATAGAGACATAAAAAGCTCTCTAAGGTCAGGGCGTGATATATTGACTCAAGGCATTTTAGCTTTTACCATTGTTAATTCATTTGTAAAATTGTCTGAAAAAACATAATTCCACTTTGACATTATGGGTATTGTGTATAGCCCAGTGACACAAATTCTCAATTTAATCCACTTTAAATTCAGGCTGTAACACAACAAAATAAATGTGTAACAATTCAAGGGGTGTGAATACTTTCTGAAGACACTGTATGTGGGTGTGTGTGTGTGTGTGTGTGTGTGTGTGTGTGTGTGTGTGTGTGTGTGTGTGTGTGTGTGTGTGTGTGTGTGTAGTGGCATCAGTATGCATTTTGCCAGTAGCTCTGTGGAACATCCAGGTGCACTTTAATAAACAGCTATGTTTTTTTGGACAGCAGTGGCTTCTTCCGTGGTGTCCTCCCATGAACACCATTCTTGTTTAGTGTTTTACGTATCGTAGACTTGTCAAGAGAGATGTTAGCATGTTCCAGATATTTCTGTAAGTCTTTAGCTGACATCTTTACAGGACGGCCTCTCCTAGGGAGAGTACCAGCAGTGCTGAACTTTCTCCATTTATGGACAATTTGTCTTACTGTGGACTGATGAACGTCAAGGCTTTTAGAGATACTTTTGTAACCCTTGTTAGCCTCATGCAAGTCAACAATTCTTAGGTCTTCTGAGATGTCTTTTGTTCGAGGCATGGTTCACATCAAGGAAATGCTTCTTGTGAATAGCAAACTCAAATTTTGTGAGTGTTTTTTATAGGGCAAGGAGCTCTAACCAACATCTCCAATCTCGTCTCATTGATTGGACTCCAGGTTAGCTGACTCCTGACTCCAATTAGCTTTTGTAGAAGTCATTAGCCTAGGGGTTCACATACTTTTTCCAACCTACACTGAATGTTTAAATTATGTATTCAATATAGACAAGAAAAATACAATAATTTGTGTGTTATTAGTTTAAGCACACTATGTTTGTCTATTGTTTAACTTAGATGAAGATCAGATCAAATTAGACTGGCAATTTATGCAGAAATCCGGGTAATTCCAAAGGGTTCACATACTTTTTCTTGAAACTGTGATGTCTCCGCCCTCATTTGCTTTGACCAAAAGGGGCTTTTGAACATCAGGCCAGCGATGACTAACCTTGATTTGGATGAAGATTTCTACTTTAACGATTCAGCAGCTCTAGACGTCCTGCTCTCCGAGGCTCCAAGCCCTAATCTCCGAGGCTCGAAGGAGGAAACCGCGGCGAAATAGAGGCAGGCTATGTGGCCTTCTAACAAGATTACATTGGTGAAACAAATAGACCGCCAGAGTTTTATTCTACAGTGAGCTCCATTGGTTTTGTGGTTTACTCCAGCACTTTGGATTTGGAATGATATCATGACTGTCGGCTTTCATTTGATAGTATTTTCATCCATATCGGGTGAACCCGTTTAGAAATTACAGCAATTTTTGTACATAGTCCCCCATTTTAGGGGACCAAAAGTATTGGGACAAATTCACTTGTGTATTAAAGTAGTCAAAAGTTTAGTATTTAGTCCCATATTCCTAGCATACAATGATTACATCAAGTTTGTGACTATACAAACTATTTGGATGCATTTGCTGGTTGTGTTTCAGATTATTTTGTGCCCAATAGAAATGAATTGTAAATAATTGATTGTGTCATTGGGGAGTAAGTTTTATTGTAAATAAGAATATCATATGTTTATAAACACTTCTACATTAATGTGGATGCTACCATGATTACGGATAATCCTGAAAGAATAGTGAATAATGATGAGTGAGTAAATTACAGAGGCATATCATACCCTCCCCCACCCCAAAATGCTAACCTCACATGTTAATGTAATGGTGAGAGGTTAGCGTTCTTGGGGGTATGGAAAGGCTTTGCTCTAAGATGCCCACAAGCTCATCTGAAGGTTGCCGGTTTACCAGTTTAAAAAATGAATGTAACTATAGTGCATTCGGAAAGTATTCAGACCCCTTGACTTTTTCCATATTTTAAATTACAGCTTTATTCTAAAATTGATTAAATTCTATTTTTTCCTCATCAATTTACACACAATAACCTATAATGACAAAACGAAAACAGGTTTTTAGACATTTTAGCAACAGAAATACCTTATTTACATAAGTATTCAGACCTTTTGCTATGAGACTCGAAATTGAGCTCAGGTGCATCCTGTTCCCATTGATCATCTTTGAGATGTTTCTACAACTTGATTGGAGTCCACCTGTGGTAAATTCAGTTGATTGGACATGATTTGGAAAGGCACACCTGTCTATATCAGGTCCCACAGTTGACAGTGCATGTCAGAGCAAAAACCAAGCCATGAGGTCGAAGGAATTGTCCGTAGAGCTCCAAGACAGAATTGTATCGAGGCACAGATCTGGGGAAGGGTACCAAAAAATATCTGCAGAAAATGTCTGCAACTCCTCTGTAAAAGACAGATGACAGCACACTTGGTTTGCCAAAAGGCACCTAAAGAGAAAAGGCACCATGAGAAAAGGCACCATGAGAAACAAGATTCTCTGTTCTGATGAAACCAAGATTGAAGTCTTTGGCCTGAATGCCAAGCGTCACGTCTGGAGGAAACCTGGCAAAATCCCTACGGTGAAGCATGGTGGTGGCAGCATCATGCTGTGAAGATGTTTTTCAGCAACAGGGACTGGAAGACTAGTCAGGATCTAGGGAAAGAAGAACGGAGCAAAATGTTCCTCCTTCATGAAAACCTGCTACAGAGCGCTTAGGGCCTCAGACTTTGGCAAACGTACACCTTCCAAAAGGACAACGACCCTAAGCAGACAGCCAAGACAATGCAGGAGTGGCTTCTGGACAAGTCTCTGAATGTCCTTGAGTGGCCCAGCCAGAGCCCATACTTGAACGCGATCGAACATCTCTGGAGGGACCTGAAAATAGCTATGCAGCGACGCTCCCCATCCAACCTGACAGAGCTTGAGAGGATCTACAGAGAAGAATGGGAGAAACTCCCCGAATACAGGTGTGCCAGGCTTGTAGCATCATACCCAAGAAGACTCGAGGCTGTAATTGCTGCCAAAGGCGCTTCAACAAATCAGTAAGTAAAGGGTCTGAATACTTATGTAAATGTGATATTTCCAGTTTTTGATTTTTCATTATTGGGAATTGTGTGTAGATTGATGAGAAAAACAACAACAATTTAATCTATTTTAGAATAAGGCTGTAATTTAACAAAATTTGGAAAAAGTCAAGGAGTCTGAATACTTTCTTAATGTACTGTATATATAGAAGTACTTAGCACCAAAAAAGGGTAAAAAAAAAATACAATCATTTCCTGATCTTTCTTATATCACTCAGATATAGGACAGATGTGTTTCTATTGGCTAATAGCAATTCAATGTTTTCATCAAATAATGTTATAATATTTTGGGGGATACCAAAAGGGGTCCTAAAATTCAAAATAAAATAGCTAAATGATGCTTGGTATGACCATCTTAAAACATTTCCATATGTTTGATTAGTAGAACCCCCCCCCCCCCATCAGACCATTTCCATACTGAGCACTGGTACTTTCTGTTTCAGTTTTTGCTTGTAAGCAGGAGGATATAATTACGGTCAAGGGGAGTCCCAACATGAGAAATGCTACCAGACAGATAACAGTTCGGTACATATTTGAACTAGAATAAACAGGTTGTCTATCCCACCCTACAATAACACCTCCCACTTCCTCATTGTGATTCACGTCTTGGGGGAACACGCTCAACTTACCACCAATGGTATGGTTGAGGGGAGCGTGTAGGGACTTTTATGTATACCCACAGGGCAAACACACTGAATGTTCAGTGTTTATTCCCCATGTTCAAATACACACCCACTGAAACCACAAGCATGTTTTCAACATAGGGTGCCAAGTGGCACATTTAATGTGTCAATGTGTGAAGATATTTGAGGGTGTAGTGCTGTTTTTGGTGTATAATGGTCTACAATTTATTTTTAGAGTTTGCAGACTATAGGATCTCGACCTCCTTGGCAACATTATCTCACTCCACAAAGATGTTTCTGTTACAACAACACCTGCCGGTCAAGTTTCTCATGAAAGAGCAGAGCAGTCAGTACCTCTTGACAAACAGTAGGTGTGTGTCTGATAGGTATGTCACCCAGTGCTGCCTCTAGCCCATGTGGGGCCCTAAGCGAGATTTGGTTTAGGTGCCCCACTCTGCGAATAGGCCCCTCTGCATATCGGGGACCCCTCTGCATAAAGGCAAAGCACTGCTGAGCAAATTGAGTGACTGTCAATAACCTGGGCAAATTGAGTGACTGTCAATAACCAGGCTTCCATCCAACATTTTTATGTGAGTAAAGTACATGTCAGATAAAAAATGTCACAACAGGCCTGAAGGAAATAGCAAATTTGTCTGTAAACTTTCCAATCAACAAAACAAAATACGCTAGACAAGTTGAGACTGTTACTAGCCGGCTACCACCCGGTACTCTACCTTAGAGACTGCATCTTAGAGACTGCTGCCCTATGTACATACAGTAGAATCATTGAACACTGGTCACTCGAATTATGTTTACATAATATTTTTGGTTCTGAAATCGTTTCTGTAGTTAGATACATAGCTCACTCTAATATATCTATGCTGTACACATCATTATCAGTATCTTGAGTAAATTCACCCAGTGAACGTATACGTACATATAGACTACATTTGGATCACTGACTGCTATTTGGGTTTTTAATTACATTCGTTCCGACATTTGATCTTATTTTTTATTGTTATTATTTACATTTTACTGCATTGTTAGGAGCTAGTTACATACACATTTCCCTGCACCTGCTATAACATCTGATAAACTGTGTGCGCATCCAATGAACTTAGACTTATTCACATATAAACCATCATATCGAAGTAAACTTGCAGTCACGCGACGATATGTTGTGTGGTCCTCCCACTACGACTCGAGAAAGCATGCAGTTTATTAGGCTACGGATTAAAAAAGTTATGAGGAACTTCACAGGGTGAACAAAGTTAATGGTGATGAGCTTGATGCTCCTTTCCAATAAATATGGAGGGTCTTATTATGGTGACATGAGGATCGATGCTTGGCTGCCGTTTGACAAATACAAATTATCTTGATGAATAATAATCTCATCATGTTGGCTATACCCGCACTGCATATGCTAGCTGTTGACTAGAAAGCATATGCAAAGACCAGAGTGGGAACATTCACTATATAACGCAACATTTTGTGAAAAAAAAACATCAGTCGAGTTGAAAATGCAATGGAAAACCATTTAATTTAAATATTTTTGTTTAGTTTTTATGTTTTTATGTTTTGTTTTTATTGATCTCGTATTGCAACACCCACACACCTGTCTGTGGATACAAATCTGATATTCACACAGAATAAACACACATATGTTACCACAAGCCTGTCAGTGTTATTTGAAAGACTCATTTAGACACATTGACTCATTAAGAATCATGGTATGGCTCGATATTCAAACTGTGGGTGGATGGATGACAAATGATTGTGCAATAAATACGGTATACTCACCACACCTCCCCATGCTATTACACGCGCTCCGGGGCTTCTAGGGTAGCGAATCACTGTACGGTATTTTCACCGTGACATCATCTGCCACTCCTCTTACTAAAGTAGGAAACAAACACCGCTCGACAGAGCAGAGGCGGGGGGGTAGAGAAAGAGAAGACATTTACACCTCTCACAGCCTCGGTCAGAGAAAACAGCGAGAAAAGACATTTGGTGGACAGTACTCAACCAGACCATACATCGTGTGTGCTTTTGATCAAATTGTGCAGGTGAGAATCGACATTTGAAACGGTTGGGTTGTCGTGGTGTATGGTTGAAGACAGAAAAAGGACACCGAAAATTGGATCAACATCAACTTAATATGGAATTTCGTAAGGAAACATTTTTATCAGAACATCAATGAACTAGAAATATGTGTTGTCTTGTGGAGGGAAGGTCATATTTATCCTTGGTCGTTAGCCTCTGGTAAACAAGGTATAGCGAGCAAATGCTGTCACCACCACCTCACTGAAAATATCACAAGCCTTCGAACGTGACCAGTCTGGCTGGGCCTGGAAAAAAACAAGCCAGGGAGGGTCGCTAGCTAGCCATCTATACTATAGTATCGGTTTTCGAGACTAAGGGTAAAATAGCGATATATAAGCTAATTCTCTGTGCTTGTACTTTATCTGAAAAATCATTTAAAACGATACTAGTTAACAGCTAGTTGCAATTGCTAACCAATTTGAGAATTGATATCATGTTAGTTGATGCTGGTTGATTTCAATTAGTTTCATTTTAACGCTTAAGGAAATGTTAACATTGAATTCGGACATGCACAAATAGGGAATAGGGTGCCAGCCTATGTGCAAAGATTCATTTTAGTATGGAGGCGCTAACGTTATCAAAAACGTCCAAACAGGAAGAGATGGTTGGCAGACAAAGAAGGCACAAAAGAACAAGGGTCAAAACATGGCTTATATCTAATTCACTAATCTAGTTACAGGACATTGTTAGCTAAATAGTTGTGTTAATTTGTTCCAGACGAGTGTGCGACAAAGCACTATTATTGCCTTTGCTCTCGACTATGTTCCTTGTCATGCTAATCTACGTTAGTTAGCTGGCTAACTCTTGTCTCGTACTTAGCACTTTTTAGCTGTAGCGTGACTCAGTGGTTTTGGGCCATATCAATCTGTTTAATTTTGTTCTTTGTCTAACCATGACCATATATAGTAACTAGGACTCCCCGCAGCAATGTTCCAACGTCTAACGTTAGTGGAAAGCCTTCCCAGAAGAGTGGAGGCTATTAAAAGGGGGGACCAACTCTATATTAATGCCAATGATTTTAGAATGAGATGTTCAACGAGCAGGTGTCCACGTAATTTTGGCCATTTAGTCCATCTGTAGGCTAGCTTTAGAGAGTAATTTCTTTACATTTATGGTATAATCTAGGCAAATCTGTCGTGAATAACCACATTGTGCCAATTAATAAGCCCCCCCTCCCCCCCCAAGGGTGTGCTTGGGCTACAGTCAGACACATTAATGCGTGTTTTGTTTCGTGTTGATTGCATTAATTAGTTTAAACAAATTAGCCTAGCTAATAGTCACTACAGGCTCTGGAGTGGTGGACGCATGTGGAGCACATTGATTGAAGTGGGCTCATAGACCCTGCTGCTCTCTGACAGATGTCAATGACAGTGAAACAAAAATACTCACTATTTTGTGTTTCCAGGAAAATGGATGATTGCTTGCAAATGCTATTTATTTCTCTTTGAGAAAGCGATGTGTGAGAGCATTTGTGTTCCATGCATACCCAGGTGGCAAACAGGTTGTCGGGCATCTAGCAGGCCACGATCATCCAAGTACCGCCCGTGACACTCGAACATTTTGGCACAGGCAACATGGTCTTCACCACAAAGTCATAAAAACACCACCTGTTTATACAATTTCGCTTTTGGTGAAAAAAATAAATAAATATAGACTTTGTGGCTGTGGTAACTAGTGTAAATCAGGCAACGTCAACAATTGTGGTGCTTGCAGGGGGCTTTGCAGTCAGCAGGCAGACACGTGATACAGTCGAAGAGGCTTTTCTAAGGAAATCCTTGCGTGACAGGCCACCTTGGTGGGGGTTGGGGACTAGCTATGTGGTTGGAGAGTGCAAAGGGCTGTCAGAATTGTATGTTTGTCCTTCGCTTCCTCGCAGGGCCATAACACTGACATCTCTGAATGTTCTGAGCAGGCTGCTGTGGCCCCTTCATGGCAGATTTTTTTTTTAATGTTATCGTCATGATCTATAATATAAATCTGTTTATTTCTCTTGCAAAGTTACCCGTTGTTCATTACCTGGAACTTAAAGACATGCTCCTGATCTTTGGCGCCTAAGTATTTTTTTAACCTCCCACTTTGGGCTGGATGTGTCAATGTGTAGTTCGTACATGCATAATCTATGAGCAGAATTACTGTTTTACCTTAATTAGCTACGTAATCCCAAATTTGAAAACATGGGCCAGCTCCCTAGCAATTCAAGTTCAACCAATGAGTTTCAGCCCCTCAGCATTTGAGTGACACCAAGCAAGAGGCACATCATGCACACACAGCAGAGCGAGCGAGATGGCAATGAGGTGGGTGCACAAATCTGCACATCCAGTGCATTCGCAAAGTATTCAGACCCCTAGACTTTTCCCACATTAACGCTACAGCGTTATTCTAAACATTTTTTTTTTTTTTCTCTCTCTCAACAATCTACACACAATAGTCCGGAATGACAAATGTAGAAATCTTTGCTAATTTATTTTAAAAACAATACCTTGTTTACATAAGTATTCTGACCCTTTGCTATGAGACTTGAAATTGAGCTCAGGTGCATCCTGTTTCCATTGATCATCCTTGAGATGTTTCTACAACTTGATTGGAGTCCACCTGTGGTAAATTAAATTGATTGGACATGATTTGGAAAGGTTAACACTTGTCTATATAAGGTTCCACAGTTGACAGCGCATGTCAGAGTAAAAACCAAGTCATAAGGTCGAAGGAATTGTCCGTAGAGCTCAGAGAGGATTGTGTTGAGGTACAGATATGAGGAAGGGTACCAAAACATTTCTGCAGCATTGAAGGTCCCCAAGAACACAGTGGCCTCCATCATTCTTAAATGGAGAAGTTTGGAACCACTAAGACTCTTCCTAGAGCTGGCCCCCCGGCCAAACTGACCAAGAACCCGATGGTCACTCCAGAGTTCCTCTGTGGAGATGGGAGAACCTTCCAGAAGGACAACCATCTCTGCAGCACTCCACCAATCAGATCTTTATGGTAGTGGCTAGACAGAAGCTACTCCTCAGTAAAAAGCACATGGCAGCCCGCTTGGCACCTAGACTCTGACCATGAGAAACAAGATTCTCTGGTATGATGAAACCAAGATTCTACTCTTTGGCCTGAATGCCAAGCATCACATCTGGAGGAAACCTGGCACCATCTCTACGGTGAAGCATGGTGGTGGCAGCAACATGCTGTGGGGTTGTTTTTCAGCAGCAGGGACTGGGAGACTAGTCAGTATCGAGGCAAAGATGAACAGAGCAAAGTACAGAGAGATCCTTGTTGAAATCCTGCTCCAGAACGCTCAGGACCTCAGACTGGGGTGAAGGTTCACCTTCCAACAGGACAACAACCTTAAGCAGACAGCTAAGACAACACAGGAGTGGCTTTGGGACAAGTCTCAATGTCCTTGAGTGACCCGACCAGAGCCTGGACTTGAACCCAATCAAACATTTCTGGAGAGACCTGAAAATAGCTGTGCAGCGACGCTCCCCATCCAACCTGACAGAGCTTGAGAGGCTCTGCAGAGAAGAATGGGAGAAACTCCCCAAATACAGGTGTGCCAAGCTTGTAGCGTCATACCCAAGACTCAAGGCTGTAATGCTGCCAAGGTTCTGCAACAAAGTACTGAGTAAGGGTCTGTATACTTATGTAAATGTGATATTTCAGTGTTTTATTTGTGTGAAAAAATTTGCAAACATTTATAAAAACCTGTTTATAGCTTTGTCATTATGGGGTATTGTGTGTAGATTGATGAGGAAAAAATGTAATTCAATCAATTTTAGAATAAGGCTGTAACGTATCAAAATTAGGAAAAAGTCAAGGGTTCGGAATACTTTCCAAATGCACTGTATGTGACATGGTAAACAATTTTCTGCAATCACTTTTGGCTCATGAGCACTACTTTGACAACTACTGGCTAAAAAGTATATAAATGTTCCGGAGAATCTCTAAGTGTCTTGCTACAGCACCTTCGAGGGTTAATGACAATCCAACGCGGAACATTGTTTGACGGAAACTGATCAGCAAATGTGACTCCTCAGTCTATTCTCCCCATATTGGCACTATTCTGTCCTTGTTCCACAGTGTAAATAAATATCCATCAACATGTGCTTTAATTGTGACAAGCTGGAGGAGGAACAGCTGACACCATTATAGGCCTAGTCATTTATGGTAATGACTCTTTGACACATCCTAGTCCTGACTCCTGTTGATGTGAACAGCTCCTCCTGCCAAGGAGGGGAGCTGAAAGTCTTAGGCCTAATTCGTCTCGCCGTTCGTTCTGTTTTCTTGTGCACAATGAGGAATTTCAACCCTCTAACTTTGGTAATAGAATCCTTAGAATCCTTGCTTCAGTGGATGTCTTTTTTTATAGTACATTTTTCTCTCCTGTTTCTTCATTATTTTTAATGTTCCTTCCAGGTATGTTATTTTCAAATGTATGTGCCTAACCACCACACCTACATTTGGTCACCGAAGACGCACTGCTACGCATGCAGACACCAGCACACATACTCCCACACTAACAAGGCACCTTGCTCCCATTTGTCGACAGCGATGGCCCAAGAGACGAACCCGAGCCTGACGCCTGTGCTTTGTGCCACTGGCTGTGGTTTCTATGGCAACCCCAGAAACAACGGCATGTGCTCGGTCTGCTACAAGGAGCATCTGAACCGACAGCAGAGTAGTGACTGCAGCTTGAGCCAACTTAGCCCAATGGGTAAGTTCCCCCTCCACCCTCTCTCTTACTGACCACACAAATCTACTTCAAACAGTGCGTCCCCCTCCCCTCCACCCCTTAAAAATCACTATTTGCATTAGGGTTGTCACGATACCAGTATTGCGATACTATTTGGTTCTTTAAAAAACCTACTGTATGATACATATTGTGTGCTATTGCTTGGAAAGGAAGCATGTGATTCTGGGTGACAACATAAGGCTGCTTGTTTCCAACAATAGGACTGTTTTTCTCAGGAAATTTAGCCCGCTTCATGTTTTGTTTCCTTGCCAAGATACCTCGGAGTATTGCGATACTGCTATCGTGATAACGCTAATTTGCATACACGTTATGGACCAGCTGCACTCTTGAGCGGAAACCGTTGAACCAAAATTGAGTCTCGTCTCCCATCTGTGGTTGATGTTTTGCTTTTGCTGTGTCACAGGAGCAGTCGGTAGTCCTACCTCTGAGGCCATCCAGAGGCTAGAGGCCAGTCTCGCCAAAGTAGACCCTTCATCTGGCTCTGCTGCAGACATGGCTAGGTAAGGTGTGCTTGTTTGTCCACATGTGCTACAATGGATGTCTTATTGCTTTATGCGCTCTCATATCTGTAACTTATAATTTTATTTTCTTTCGCCCCCTCTGCAGAACTATTCAAGGCTCTCTTCCAGTGACTCAACAAATGACTGAGATGAGCATCTCAAGAGAGGATAACCCAGATTCCCTAGAGCCTGGTAAAACACACTTCTAGAGGGAAACATTGCTCTGTTCGACCCACTTTAGCATTGGCTATTTCGATGCACCCTGACTTGTATACTTTCCACCCAACTGTGGTTTTACATACAGCCTCCAAAACACAGAGGCTGCCTAAAATAAACCAGTTTAAAAATACCCTTGTATGTGAGTGCTAAAACTGCCTCAGAAAAAACACAGGAACAGTTCTATTTGAATCCTAAGACTGAAAGAAGTGTATATTTAAGTGCTTTTCTCCTCTGTTTTCTCCTTCAGTTGTGATTCAGCCTACTGCGTCTAGCCCCGTCACTGCCAGCGGTGATGAGGCCAAGGAAGACACCCCCAAGCCCAAGAAGAATAAGTGCTTCATGTGCCGCAAGAGGGTGGGCCTCACAGGTGAGCATGCCATAGCAGGACGTGGTGCTTCTTCATTGAAGTGGGATGACAGGATTGAGCAATGCATACGACGTCATGCCGTTCTTGCGAAAGAGGTTGGCCATGTTCCAGGCCACCTACACTGCAGTTGCACAAATAGTCCTACTTCCGCAAACTACTTCCGCATTTGTGATTGGCCTCAGATCTCTACTATGCATAAATAGTGTGTAACATGCAGGAACCCCCATCAATATCACTTATTTATCTGATCATCTGCGCAACGCGGCTGCAACGTAGGTGGTTTGGAATGTAACCCTAGTCTTCCTGTGCATTTGGTCTTATTATCAGAGGTTAATTCTTATTGAGTTGGTGTTTGGTTCATGCTGTGGTTCCCCTCTAATCTCTGACCTTTTGAACTCTACTCCAGGGTTCGACTGTCGCTGTGGGAACCTGTTCTGCGGTGTCCATCGGTACTCCGACAAGCACAACTGTCCTTACGACTACAAGGCTGAGGCAGCTGCCAAGATCCGCAAGGAGAACCCTGTTGTGGTCGCTGACAAGATCCGGAGAATATAGGGTTAAGAACCATCCACACAGAGACTAGAGTATGATGTCGAACCCTTGACATGAACACTGGCACGAGTGGCAAAAGGATGTCATTTTTAAAGTCACAACCTTGAGAAAGGACAGAGATCCTGCCCGTGGGGGAGATGCATGAACGGTCACTTTTTTTGTTACTTTTATTTTGTTGTTTTTTTGTCTTTGCTGATATTCTGTAAAAAAAAAAAAATTAGATATATTTTAAAAGAGCAGCCCAGGGTAACTTTCCAGGAGAGACGTATCTGTTCTGCAGAACCCAAATCTATCTGGACGTTCTATCACAACTGAATACTTGTTGCTGGCCACTTTGTTGCCAAATAGCCGACAGCTATTTTTTTCTAAAGTTGTGTGCACATGCAGTATCCCGACGAGTTCAGTTGAATCTCCATTTCTACGTTCCGTTCCCATTAGTGTCAGTCGGGTCAGTTGTCCGATAGGTAAGACCACTCGAGAACTGCAACGCTCTCCCAGAATGCAGGTGGGCTTTTTTCCCCCCGACTGTGACCTGCCTACCTCGCAGCAGCAGGTCATGTTTCTCCTCATCACATTGTCCAGGTGAAGCTTTTTCCTAATCATCTCCTCTTACAATCACTTCATTATTTCCAGAGGAAGGGGTTACCTCTGACATTTTTTAAGCAGTCCTTAGGCACCATTTCTGGTTGATCACCCGAACGCCGCGGCCTGTCTTTATGGTCATTGTAAGAGGTGTGAGAAGGACAAAAACACATTTTTACCAACTATCATGTGGGACAGGACTTTTAGTCAAGTAGGTCCTAGACTGATCTAAGGTCAGAATCTCCCAACTGTGGTCTCGGCAGAGGGTTCCCTGGTGCAGTTCTCTGGGTGAGGCTTGGGCACTACCCATCTGTTTTATTGGCTAAATGAATGAATGGGAGAGCAACCCCATGCAGTAATATCTTAAATCATGTAAAATATCTGAATGAATTGCTAGGTCATTATTGTATCTGCTGAGAGACATGTTTAATCCCTGTTTTTTTATATACATGAAGATGGTACTGATATTAGCACATGTATTCAGTGCAGTTGTGAAGTTAGGGTATATGAGACAGCTTTGCTTTGTGTTGATTTTGGTGTGCGTGTTCAGTGAGTTTGAGTGAACACATGGGTGTCAGATTGTGTGCACCTCATTTTGTGAAGCAATATATCCCGTAGCTCTGCACATGTTTCCAAGGCTACAGGAGCATGGCAGAACTGAGGTTTTGAAAACTAGATTCCAGAGTTGGATTCCAACGGATCTTTTCAGCTTTCTTTCCGCTATTGGTCTGTGTGACTGATCTAGAGCAGCAGTGTGTGTGTGTGAGACTTTCCTTGGCTGTGTGAAACATTGATACAAGAGTGTGTCCTGAGTAGATATTTTTTCTCCCGTAGGGATGAGGTTTTTACTTTTTAAAAGAAAGGTATCCATTTCAGTTTTTTCCTTTGTTAGTTATGCAAATTTGTACAAAAAACAAACAAACTGATATTTATGAATGACATAATCTTGCTACCCAGCATTACAGCATAATTGTATCATGTAAATAAAGACTGTGTACAGAGACATTACAAGGCCTGGTTGTTTACATTATAGGAGTAAATATATGGGCCAGTCAGACTGTTTGGAAGCACACTGTTTTCAAACACGGTGTTTTTTCACACACCTGTCACAGGCTTGGGGGGGGATTGCGTCGGCAGGAGTCATGCTGGCAGCTGCTCCGGGAGAGTGCACGAAAGGAAGACTGCAAAGATGACTACTCGGTCCTACTCCCCCGGTACCTCAATGCCATCCCTCCCTGCCTCTGTGCATGGAGGAAAAAAGAACGGCTGTTGTGGAACATGTGCCGGGGGCTCAGAGAACCAACGTGTTCTGTTCAACCTGACCGATGAACAGCTGGGGAGGTCCTGTAGCCTCTCACTAGGGGTTGGAACAGGCACATTCCTACCCCCTAGCGGACAGACCCTTAATCTCTTATGGTTGTCTGTGTTTCACTTGCCATTTGTATGTGTGTGTATATCTGGAAAGCTGATTCAGTGTTTGACATCACAGTGACAGATGTGGATATGACATGAATGCACCTCTGTCTGTGGGGAGTTGGGAAGGAACACTGAGCTAGGGGAACTAAGGAGATTGTTTCTGAATTCCAAATCGACCTCTGGCCCCTACACCCGAGCCACTGATGTAGATCTGAGAGGATTGGATCAGTGTTATGGTAATAGCTTCTTTCCTTTAGATTGACAACATATCCCCCCAGCCGTACAGAAGGGGCTTGGGGTTGGTTTTGGATTCAGGGAACGAGAGCACGCTCACAAGTAGGGCCATAGGGGAAAGTGGGAGTGTTTTGAGAGGTCAGGGCGAGTTCACAGTGAACATGGGAAATGGACAGGCTTGAGATTATGAAGGGGTGACCCGAGGTAGCGTCACTAAGCTCTCGGAGCGTAACCAGATTAGACCAGTCTGAGCCCAGTCCCAACGATCAGAGACACTCCCTTACCATACAGAACACTCTAAACACTAGAAATACAGACACCTTTTCCATTCCTTTTGACCTGTTCTCTTCTCCATCCTTATCTACCTTCTGACATGTGTTCCTCTCTTTTGCCCAGACTAAATGGATAAAGAGAAAATGAGAGAGGGGGAGACAGGTTCGCAGGCTTGCCCTTGTTCTAGGTTTAAGATTAAGTGTCAGTAGCCACCAAGGAAGCTCCTTTGAATCACTGAGATTTGAATCATTGAAATGGAACAGGGGAGGGGTAGTGGGAGAAAAGGGGGAAGATTGATAGCGGGTGTAGGTGAGTCAGTTGATTAGTGATAGAGGAGTGAGTGATCAGGGATGGGGAAAAGTAACTTATTGTGAAAGTCAAGTGTTTCATTAACATGACTAAGGCCAATCATAGGTCCAGAGGTCACATCTTTTGAGTGATTGGGACAAAGCAAACGTGTTATTTGTCTTGACCTAGTTTTACATGACTGTGTTTGAAACTGCTAACCACCTGCTGGAGACAAGCATTAGAGGATATTGTGACAAAGGACCTGCCCGGGGACACTTTAGGCATTCCAGAAATTCTTGGAGTCAACGCAGCAGCCAGAGTCAGGTAAACCACAAAGTCGGCAACTTTGTAGGTGAAGAATATATTTTCGAATATATTGTAAAGATGGATCTATTGAGTGCAGTATCATTTTATAATGTCATTTTATACAATACAAAAGTCATTAAAAAGCTATGACAAATTATTCTTGTTATAAGAATATGGTTTTTGTCTTCTATTACATTTACATTTAAGTCATTTAGCAGACGCTCTTATCTTGATAATATATATTATAAAGTGGGTGGTTCGAGCCCTGAATGCTGATTGGCTGAAAGCCATGGTATATCAGACTGTATACCATGGGTATGACAAAACATGTATTTTTTACTGCTCTAACTATGTTGGTAACTAGTTTATAATAGCAATAAGGCACCTTGGGGGTTTGTGATATATGGCCAATATACCACGGCTAAGGGCTGTGTCCTAGTAATCTGCGTTGCATCATGCAGAAGAACAGCCCTTAGCCATGGTATTTGGCCGTATACCACACCCCCTCGGGCCTTATTGCTTAATTCTACAACAGGGGTAGGCAACTAGATTCAGCCACAGGCCGATCCTTGTGGGAGTGGATGGTCGGAGGGTAGGAACATAATAATTTGTACACTGCAAATTGACCCCAACTAAGCCCAAAAAGATTGTATTTGAAAATAAATAATTTCATACTTTGATTACATTGAGACACGATCACATACAGTGCCTTCAGAAAGTATTCATACTCCTTGACGTATTCCACATTTTGTTGTTACGGCCTGAATTCAAAATAGATTTTTTTTTTTTTTTAATCTCACCCTTCTACACACAATACCCTATAATGAAACAGTAAATGTTTTTAGAAATGTTTGCAAATGTATTGAAAATTCAATTCAGAACTCTCATTTACATAGGTGTGCACACCCCTGAGTCAACTCATGTTAGAATCATCTTTGGCAGCGATTAACAGCGGTTAGGTCTCTAGAAGCTTTGCACAATATTTGCACATTCTTCTTGAAAAAAAATCTTCAAGCTCTGTCAAGTTAGTTGTTGATCATTGCTAGACAGCCATTGTCAAGATGATTTAAATCAAAACTCTAACTAGGCCACTCCAGTGTATATTTGGCCTTATGTTTTAGGTATTTGTCCTGCTTAAAGGTGAATTAGTCTCCCAGTGTCTGTTGGAAAGCAGACTGAACCAGGTTATCCTCTAGGATTTTGCCTGTGCTTGGCTCTATTCAGTTAATTTTTTTCCTAAAAAACGTCCTAGTTTTTGCCGATGACAAGCATACACATAACATGATGCAGCCACCACCATGTTTGAAAATATCAAGAGTGGTACTCAGTGATGTGTTGGATTTGCCCCAAACATACAGTATGTGTGAATGAGGATGCCCCCGCCTGGCAGCCTGTTGTCAGATGTAAAGCACATCATGTCCAGGTGATAGTGATACAACGTTGCCTCCTGGTGGCTGTCCTCTGTAACTGCCTCATGTTGTCCAAGCTCACTGCCCAGCAGCCTCTCAGGTCCAGGCTGCTCAGACGCCTGTTAATGGTCATCAGGCCCGACGCAGTCTCCATGGAAACGTCACTGCGAACAAGGCTGAGGTGGCATAGTTGTTGTAGTGGAGGGCTGTGGGGTCGGGCGGCGGGGCGCTTCAGAAGCTTCTGGAACACAGGCTCCAGCGGACAGGGCACTGCCACCAGAGAGACCCTCTCCAGGAGGGGAGAGCCGGATAGTACGCGCCACAACGCCCCCCCCAGAGACCTCCAGGACATGACGGTCTTCATCTGGCGCTGGTCATAGGAGAAGCTGGAGGAGAGAGAGACAGATGAGCACTGAACAGGATATCACAACTTCAATGGGAAGGGATATACAGAAGCTTAAACAATGGTGCAGTCAACACCATAGCGGGGGGGAGGGGGGTGCTTACATCCTGGTGAAGTCAACACTAAATACAGATATCCAGAGGGTACAGGGTGCATGACCCACTCACCAAGACAGGCCCTGCGGAGAAAATTACTGGGGATTCCCATTTGAATTGTGACCCTTTGAGTCATACCTCTTGACAGTGGTATGACACCCGACAGAGAGAGCATAGCGAGTTAACCCTATTTGTGTAGCAGTTGACCTACTTTAGGGAGAGAGAGCACAGTTGGGGTAGACAGGGTAGATCCCTGTCCTCGTCCTCGTCCTCCTCTTCCTCCTGGGGGGCTAAAGGAGGCTCAGCATGGACGACGAGGCTCCTCAGCCTGGGACAGGCGTGGAGGAGCTCCAGCATGGGTGTGTGAGAGTTGGTTCTGACCCCTTCCAGGGTGAGAGAAACCAGGGAGCCCTTCATAGCACGCAGGGCAGGCAGCAGCTCATCCAGGGGCCCCGGGAAGCGCACAGAGAGTCCCCTCAGCTGGCCCGCCCACCTGGCCAGGCCTGCAGCCAGACAAGACCCCTGGCTAGGCCCACCCTCCTCACAGTCCAGTGATATAGAGCGCAGCTCGGGGCAAAGCTGACTTACAGCCTCCAGAGTCCCACCAGACATGCCCTGCGCCTCCCTTAGACGTAAGGTAAAGCCCTCACCCCCTGCCCCCCCCACTCCCTCTTCTCTTCCTTTCTCAACACTGTCTTCTTCTATTTCCTTCCTTGTTCTCATCTGGGCGTCACCTCTTCCACCTCCAACTCCCATTGTCTCCTCACCTGTACCCTCATCCTCACTCTCACCCTCACTCGCCCACGAGAAACGGTTGTCATTTTCCTCCTCTTCAATTTCCTCCACATCTGCTCCTGATATCTCTCCTGTGTCTGTGGCCCTCCCACTCTGCCTTCTCTCCCTCCACACCTCCCAGAGACTGGGCAGCCCCTCTCTGGTCATGAGCTCCTCAGTCCCTCCGAACTCCCTGCTGTGTATGAGGCCACAGGCCTCCCCCAGGCCCTCCATTGCCACTCTCTCCAGCCACGGCAGGGAGAGCAGGAGGAAGGCCATGGCAGCCACCCCGTCCTCCTCCCCAAAACCCACATCCAGAGCCAGCAGGCTGCTGAGGGGTGGTGGGGAGGCACAGGAGGAACCCCTCAGGCAGAGCAGGCCTGCGGGGGGAAGGAAGTGGCAGCGGGACACGTCGAGGTGGCGCAGCGCGGGGCAGTGGCGGGCAACCACCTCCACAACCTGTCTGTCACAAGGGGTGCCAGCCAGAGAGAGGGAGCGCAGGGAAGGCAGACAACCCAGCAGGTCACACTGGACATGGGCAGACACCTGCTGGGCTCCAGAGAGGTCCATGGAATGCAGGCTCTGAGGGAGATAGTGAGAACCCATACATACAGTGAGCTCCAAAAGTATTTATTGTTGTTTTGGCTCTGTACTCCAGCACTGAGTGACGATGAGTGAGAAAGTTAGAGGGATACATTTCATACTCCCCCAGAAACGCTAACCTCCCCTGCTATTGTCATGGTGAGAGGTTAGCAGCATGTCTTAGGGTTATGATATTTGTGCGTCTAACTTTCTCACTCATCATTATTTACGATTCACTCAGGATTATCCGTAATTATGGTAGCATCCAAATTAATGTAGAATTGTTGCTACATATTCTATTCTTATTTACAATAAAAGTGACTCCAAAATGACTCAATAGATTATTTACAATTCATTTACAAAATAATCTGAAGCACAACCAAAACAAACAGCAAATGCATCCAACAAGTTTGCAGAGTCACAAGCTTGACGTAATCATTGCGTGCTAGGAATATGGGACCAAATACTAAACTTTTGTCCCAATACTTTTGGTCCCCTAAAATTGGGGGACTAAGTACAAAGTGCTGTCGTTTCTAAACGGTTCACCCGATATTGATGAAAATACCCCCCACAAAGTTGGCAGTCTGCACTTTAACCTCCGTCATTGTATCATTTCAAATCCAAAATGCTGGAGTACAGAGCCAAAACAAATCAAAAAATGTGTCACTGTCCCCATACTTTAGGAGCTCACTGTAACACATACTATAAATTATAAGGGGGACCAAAGCCTGTCCTAACCTGGCAGCGAATCCCGATGAGGGTGCAGAGGCTGGGGGTGACCAGGGCAGAGTAGCCCCCAAGAGATAGGGTTCTGAGCTGAGGGATCAACAGGAGGTGTAGCGCCGCACGGGACAACTCACGCCTGGAGGACAGGACAGACAGGAGCTCCTCCACCAGCTCACCCGCTAGAAAAGAAACAGACAGAGGGGACACACAGACACATACACACTTTTACCAGTAACTAGTGGACTAATCATGTGCACATTTACAGATGACCAGAAATGGCATCATATACATACACAATCCCTTCCAGTTCCTATGACAGACTCACGCAGCAGGGTGAAGGGGCCCATGACATATCTGAAGAAGTACTGATCCATGTAATTGTCAGCGTAGTCTTTGACCCACACTTCCTTCATGTTCTCCGCCAAGTTCCGCAGACAAAGCTGGGTCAGTCGGGGAGGGTGATCATCATCCTCCTCCCATCTTCCTCGTCCTCTAATCTTCCTCTTTCTCACTACCCGTTTCTCAGCCCTGGGCTCCATCATGGCACGGAATAGAGGCATCTCCAACTCTCAGCTGGCGTCTCGCTGGTTCAAGGATGAATGTAGTCTACAATACTGCCACCATTGTGTCCCTGCAGGTATGGAAAATATATGCAGCTGAAGGGCAGAGAATAATAACATTGTAATAAAGAGAGCAATTACATTGTATTAAAGAGAGTAATAACATTGCAATAAAGAGAGCAATAACATTGTAATAAAGCTACAGTTCACACACAGGTAAAATAAAGGTTAATTACAAAAATACAATTTTTCACATATTTGAAATATAATAAAACTTACGAGTTCGGCTGACATACATTTTTCTCAGCAACCCTTGAGCCAGAGGGAGGCGAATCCGTATTGTTGAAAGTACCAAGTAGGTCGGACCTACTGTTGAATTTACCGTAAAAGGTTTATCAGCTGTACCTTAAAATAACAACCTTTGATTTAGGGGTATCGTTGCCAACAAACAGCACATGAACACAACATAGACCAAACGTACTATCGCCAATAACAGTTTATTTGTGGGTGCGAAATTGGATGCAACACTGTCAGATCAACGTTATTGTTTACTTAGACAACAGCTTAACTCGCAATATAAAACTTAGCTGAAAACAGGCAATACAATATTTTACAATATTCTTTCCGATTTACTTCCTGGTGTTAGAATCCGACTGTAGGTGTTCGGGTCCGGGGCGTTGACATCGGGTGAGGAATTATGGGGAATGTTCAAGAACCCCAACCGTTAGTGTTTAAAACGGATGGTGATGCGTCTAGCTCAGTCTATAATCTATCACACATATAAATACATTTGTATGTTGCATAAAATGAAAATATATTCATAGTGACGTCCTATGTTTATTTGTTATTGTACACACAAATAGGTATAGAGGCTACATTTATCCTAGTTCTAAGTACTAGTACTCTTTATCTTGAGGAATTGGTATAAAATAATTTAAATATAAATGGTATAACATCCAATGTTGATAGGTATTAGGATGTTAAAAACTCAATGTGTATTTTAAAATACTGTATGTAGGCCTACAGGAGATTATATTTACATTGGAATAATCAAACTAGTCCCAGCAGTTGTAATCAAAATGTTATGCGCTTGATTTCCTCTCTGGATCAATGAGCTCAGTCCCTCGATCAGCAGAACGGAGCGGTATCATGTGTAAAGGGGGTTGGTTTCAAATCAAATGTTATTTGTCACATGCGCCGAATACCGACTTTACAGTGAAATGCTTACAAAAACACAATAGCACAATTGGTTACGGGATCGTAAACCGGCAGCCATCTCCTTCGGCGCCATTCTTCTTCAAGTTAACCTCCACTGTACGACTGCCCCATACTGGTCTCAACCAGTGATCCTCTGCTTCGCACTGGTAACATGTACAGCATATGTGCCAACTTGTAAAAAATCAAATAAAACTGCCATGTGTAACGGAGTTAAGAACATATCGTGACAGCCCTCCTTGACAACTTTCCAACGGGTTGAGCCACCCAAAAGGTATCAATTGGACGGCTCCATCCGTGACATTTGAAGCTTTAACTCCGTTTAAACGTTATATTTTTATTTTGGAACATATGCTGTAAATGTTATCTGTCACATAAAGCCTACCTACAGGTAAAGTACATACACTGACAATTAGTGCTTAAATGTGCAAATCGGGAGGCGACGGAACAAAAAGTGAGCGCGAAAGGGGTGTGACCTGGGGAGCTGAGGTACTCGTAGGCAAGGCATACATTATATATATTTTTAAACATTGCATGCATATCATCGCATTTACGTAGTGGCATAGAGCAGTAGAGGCACTTACAAAACTTGCATAGATGGGTAACATTTTTTAGTAGCCTAGGGGTCCGGGAAAAATGTGGCCTTTTATAAACGCATTCCATGCAATTATACGTCATTTTACAACCGAGGTAAAACCAGTTTCAGGTTGGATATTCGACGGATATTCGCCTGTAGTTTTCCTTACGTCCAACAACAGCAGTTAGGGACCGTCAACATAGTGACAAATCAAAATTTTCACATTTCAATAGCTCTTTAACCATTACTCCTAAAACTTTCAAAACGGGTTCTAGATAACCCGATGGCATAGACACACATTGCACACACTTTTTTTTGTCTCGCACTATTTAAAATTATTTATTTACATTTTTGAATTTCAATAGCTCTTTGGTCATATGACCTACTGACTTCAACAAGGTTCAGAATGTCCACTCAGTAGGCCTACACATTGCACACCCTCCCAGTTTGTCCATTTTCATCTCACACGTTTTTACATGGATTTTTCAAACAAACATTATAATTTCAATAGCTCCTTGGCCATGTGACCTACTGACTACAAACAAGGTTCCGAATGTCCAATGACTACCCTTCTATACTCAGCAAAAAAAGAAACGTCCTCTCACTGTCAACTGTGTTTATTTTCAGCAAACTTAACATGTGTATATATTTGTATGAACATAAGATTCAACAACTGAGACATAAACTGAACAAGTTCCACAGACATGTGACTAACAGAAATGGAATAATGTGTCCCTGAACAAAAGGGGGGGGGGRGGRGGKCMAAATCAAAAGTAACAGTCAGTATCTGGTGTGGCCACCAGCTGCATTAAGTACTGCAGTTCATTTCCTCCTCATGGACTGCACCAGATTTGACAGTTCTTGCTGTGAAATGTTACCCCACTCTTCCACCAAGGCACCTGCAAGTTCCCGGACACTTCTGGGGGGAATGGCCCTAGCCCTCACCCTCCGATCCAACAGGTCCCAGACGTGCTCAATGGGATTGAGATCCGGGCTCTTCGCTGGCCATGGCAGAACTCTAATATTCCTGTCTTGCAGGATATCACACGCAGAACGAGCAGTATGGCTGATGGCATTGTCATGCTGGAGGGTCATGTCAGGATGAGTCTGCAGGAAGGGTACCACATGAGGGAGGAGGATGTCTTCCCTGTAACGCACAGCATTGAGATTGCCTGCAATGACAACAAGCTCAGTCTGATGATGCTGTGACCCTCCACCTCCAAATCGATCCCGCTCCAGAGTACAGGCCTCGATGTAACGTTCATTCCTTCGTCGATAAACGTGAATCCGACCATCACCCCTGGTGAGACAAAACCATGACTCGTCAGTGAAAAGCACTTTTTGCCAGTCCTGTCTGGTCCAGCAACGGTGGGTTTGTGCTCATAGGCAACGTTGTTGCCGGTGATGTCTGGTGAGGACCTGCCTTACAACAGGCCTACAAGCCCTCAGCCCAGCCTCGCTCAGCCTATTGCGGACAGTCTGAGCACTGATGGAGGGATTGTGCGTTCCTGGTGTAACTCTGGCAGTTTTGTTGCATCCTGTACCTGTCCCGTAGGTGTGATGTTCTGATGTACCGATCCTGTGCAGGTGTTGTTACACGTGGTCTGCCACTGCGAGGACGATCAGCTGTCCGTCCTGTCTCCCTATAGCGCTGTCTTAGGCGTCTCACAGTACGGACATTGCAATTTATTGCCCTGGCCACATCTGCAGTCCTCATGCCTCCTTGCAGTGTGCCCAAGGCACGTTCACGCAGATGAGCAGGAACCCTGGGTTTTTCAGTCAGTAGAAAGGCCTCTTTAGTGTTCTAGATTTCCTAACTATGACCTTAATTGCCTACCGTCTGTAAGCTGCTAGTGTCTTAATTACCATTCCACAGGTGCATGTTCATTAATTGTTTATGGTTCAATGAACAAGCTTGGGAAACAGTGTTTATACCCTTTACAATGAAGATTGTGAAGTTATTTGGATTTTTACGAATTATCTTTGAAAGACAGGGTCCTGAAAAAGGGACGTTTCTTTTTTTACTGAGTTTATATTGCACACCCTTTAGTTTAACCATTTATCTCACATGATTTTACATGTATTTTACAAACGTTCACATTTCAATAGCTCCTTGGTCATATGACCTACTGACTTCAAACAAGGTTCAGAATGTACACTCAGTGGGCCTACACATTGCACACCCTTTAGTTTGTCCATTTTCATTTCACACGCTTTTACCTACATTTTTCAAAATTTCACATTTCAATAGCTCCTTGGTCATGTGACCTACTGACTTTAAACAAGGTTCAGAATGTCCACTGACTACCCTTATATAGTAAGTGGACCACAGTTATTCCATTGTACTGGATCTAATATATATTAACATTTTACATCCATTCATACATGTACATTTTTTTCATGAAATACTATGAAAAACTCTCTTGGCTGCTGGCTCGGTCACTTTCAGATATGCGCAGAGCAGACTGAACGGGGAAGGGTAGCGATTGACTTGAACCACAGGGGTTCTCTGTAAAGAGAGAGTAATCCAAAAGGCACAGACACACCCCTTGACTTTCAATTGGCACCCTTGACCTGTATGTATTTTCTCCTGATTGGTCTCCGTGGTGCTTAGTCAATGAGAACTCCGTTGCCGGGCCCCATCATAAAGTTTTTACACAGTCTGACTAAAGTGCCAGAGGTATGAGGAGAGACATCCTCCTTCGTATGTATTGGAACAAATATTTCCTAACACTTAGGATCCTATTCTTGGACAGTTAGAAGACACAATGCAAAAAACATTTTTTTTTTTACTAATTACTGTCCATGAGTAACCTCAGCCTTGTGGGTCTGTGGGTGTTTGAGCCAATAAAGTGCCAACTCAATTCTACCACTGACTAGTCTCTCATGCCCCTATGAACAGGGACACAGGGCAATAGTTTTAAATCTAAACCAGCCCTTTTTTACTGGAGTACACTAATCCCTAATTGGGGCTCTTTTCTTGACACACAACAGCAGTTTACCAGATAAGAAGTCATAAAGATCAAAAAGTAGATTGTTGTAAGGGTGTATTACATCCTGTGCTGGCCACATTGTCATATCAATTCTGGATTCTGAGTGGTAAAATCATAGCTGAAAAATTCCTCTATGTATTTGTATATTGTATGTGGGAATGTCCGTCCTACATGTAGTGTTGGTACATGGAATGTTCCTCAACTGCAAATATCATAAATTGCTATTGCAAATACAAGTATTATGTTCAACAACTGACATTTTCAGATATTATTTTGACAAACACACTAACACACTTTGGTGCTTACAATTAATTATCTATTTTCATAGACTTGATGGGCACTGTCATTTGTAATCTTTGTGATATGACTTTCTTTAAGCACGTACTGATGAAACTGTCACTTAATATTTTTTTCTTAAAGTCTATAAACGCTCTACATTTATTCACTCTGTGATTGGATCCTATATGCTACTTTTATTATTGTCCTGTAAATGGTTCTGTGCCTTTAATTTAGGCTGTGTGTAGAATGGGGCATAAAATAAATGACCTACACTAGATTATAGTGATAAGGAAATCAGCATACGGTTTTGGCCTGTGTATTCATTTGCCTATAACTAATCAGAATTCCATTATGTTTACATTAAAAAAAGAGAATACTTCAAAATGAGAAGATCCTGCCATGGAAAAGATGACTGGGTGGACAAAGTGGAAAGGAGGGGAAATAACTCACACCATGCAGCAGAACACCTTCAGCTGCGGGGTCTTTGTAATGCAGGTTTGATAGTTAGATTTTCAATAATGAACGCTTAGCTGTTATATGACAATTAGGTCAAAAACTCTATTTTATTTTTTGGTGTAGATGGCCAAGGAAGTTGCACAGAACTTCCCCCAACATCCCCTCCCAAATTGATATAGAACCTTCACAAAAACACATGGAGCAAGTGCGAAAAGAAATGGCTGAGGATATACTAAAAATGTCTGGTATGTAATGACATTTAGTTAAAAGTAAAAGTAAATCTTTATTTTTATGTAGTTGTGTGGGACAGCCATATGTTCAGTTCATGCCTATGATTTCAGAGTTCAACAAAGCCAACAACTGCTTCATGTGTGCCACTGATAAAGAACCTTCACTGTATTTAGACTTTTTCTATTGTGTTATTGACTGTACGTTTGTTTATCCCATGTGTAACTGTGCTGTTGTTTTTGTCACACTGCTTTGCTTTATCTTGGCCAGATCACAGTTGTAAATGAGAACTTGTTCTCAACTGGCCTACCTGGTAAAATAAAGGTGAAATAAAAAATGTATTTAAAAAACCTGGATGTGACCCAAAGACTGGGTTAGTAACTTTATTTAACATGTTTCTAATCTTTTGACAACAGTGACGGCATGTAAGACAATTTATGATATAACACAATGGATGGCTAATTCGTCATACTGCATTGATATTTGATATTATTTATAACGTGTTACGCTTTGTTTTGGATTGAATGTTTTGCATGCCAACGGTGGTTCCATGTGCTGTAACTAGGAATGAAGACAACTAGTAACTAAGAGTTACTAAGAGTTCAACAGAGTAAAGAACACAAACTGGAAGTGCAGTCTTTGTTGTTGAAATGTATGCTATACCCCATCCACACTGAAGAGGCTCTGACGTGTACATCAACCAGGGATAAAGAGAAAGTTAACACTGAAATGTTTTGTACTTATGTGAAGTAAAGTGTCTGTTGACATGTTGGAAAAGATTAAAGATCTACAATTTGTTTAATTTGTCAATATAACATTTTTATTCATTGATTTTCTGGCCACCATCACTCTGGTTACATGTTCAGTATATGTATTGCCCAGCAAACCCACTGCAGCCTACCTTACTAGCTCACTCTCCATCCCTGCTTTGGACAATGACTCTCGTACTTTGCCATTTTACTTTATGGTTGATATTAACGATGAAAGGAGATATTATCGGTCTCTCTCCTATTGTGTACCACTTAAATACTGTGGCAAAATAAAAAAACAGGGAAAATAAGTACTTAGAACTACCAATTATTATAGATAAATATTAAAGAAAAGGGTAAACACAACACTGGATTTAACCCCCTAATTGTCAAACTAATATTAATTTACAACAATATAGAAGATACATGATAAAGGTTATGCAATATGGGTGTATATCCACTGCACGCTTCTTATGTGTGTAATTGACATGACCAAGGAGCTAATGAAATTTAAAACTATGAAAAATGTACATTACACTACGTGATTTTACAGTACAAAAACAAGAGTGTGCAATATACAAGGCTAGTCCGTGGACATTCTGAAGTTCGTTTCAGTCCAGTAGGTCACATGACCAAGGAGCTATTGAAGTTTTAAATTCTGAAAAATTCATGTAAAATCGAGTGAGATAAATGGACAAACTAAAGGGTGTGCAATGTGTAGGCCCACTGAGTGTACATTCTGAAACTTGTTTGAAGTCAGTAGGTCACATGATCAAGGAGCTATTGAAATGTTAAAGTTTGAAAAATGAATGTAAAACGTGTGAGATGAAAATGAACAAACCAAAGGGTGTGCAATATAGAAGGGTAGTCAGTGGACAATCTGAACCTTGTTTGAGTCAAGTAGGTCACATGACCAAGGAGCTATTGACATTCGAATGTAAAATGTTTACACTCCCTAACTAATTCAACTAGGAATACAAAATGCTGCTCACATTTCCACATGTTTTTAAGCTTTGGAAAGCAAATTAAAATGTCCAAATCATGACAATAAGACCTGTGCAATGTTGTGTGCAATTTTTCCAACATCGTGACACTTATTTGGAATCTGTGGCTCAAGTGGTTTGAAAGCTATTGAGGTTTGAAAGCGCGAATATCTGTCGAATATCGAACCTGAAACTGTCTTTACCTCAGTCATTTTACACAACTAGAGACTTTGGCAGAATCTGTTTTAATACCGCATAAATGATCGTAATGACATGCTACTTTGACACTATTATATTTTAATTATTGCGATCCAGCCTAATAGGTTCCAGAACGAAACAGTCCAAAACTGTTTTGTGTTGCTCTAGGTTCATTGGTGACCTCTTGAAGAAGAAGGTAACACTCCTGTTCCAGCAGTATCCGGCTCAAATTAAAAACTGCTGACAACTATAACAAATAATCTAATGGAATTGGATCATCCATTGTTTTGGGATGTGTTTGCTGTGGACCACAAACTCGAATCTCTGTAGTCTTTATAGTGGACCTGTCTATGACAGATTTCCCACATTGTGCTATGGTAGGCTGTCAAATGGATATGGTCACTTCTAGCTTTTCATCTGTCACACACAGATGGGTCTACAGTGCAGGAGATAAGTGTGAGTGAGACAGGGAAAATATCTGGCTTGGAGGAACGTTTGCTTTAACAAAATAATTTTAAAGCTATGCTGTTTGCAGTGTTCAGCCTCTATATTTTCATATAACCTTACGCTTTATCCTGGAACCACTATCAATAATGTGTTAAAACCTTTGCCTCCAGGCGTGAATACTCTCGAAAAATGTTACAAACAAAAGAGACACATTTTCACTTAAAATCATGCAGATACAGAATATTTGTCCCTTTTACTTTGTAGCTTTTTCTGCAAAACTCAGCACTGTAGCATGGAACAGCAGTTGCATATTAAATACCATTAAGTGATAATGCCCGAGAAACCGGTGTTTGGAGGATATATTGGCACTTGTGTTGTTAGGCCCGAGACGAAGTCAAGGATGCTGTAAAAGCCTGACAAATGCAAAGCTACAGATACAATAGGGGGAACAAATAGCTTTGGACCTTACACACTTAGAGAAGTCTTGGACCAGTACAACTCCCTTTCCCTCCTGGCGCAGATTTACGTAGATCTCTGGCATACAAAGTCTAAGAGAGCAGCTTCTAGTTTTGTACCATCATCCATCAAACTCCTCAACCCTTGACATTTTTATTTATGTTTATATACAGCCTATGGTTGCATCTAATCTATTATACTGCACATGTTTTCGTGTTCTATGTTGCTGTGTTGTTATACATCTTGTTTATATCAAGCCGTCACCATACATGAAGTTCCCACTCAGGAAATAAAAGTTACTTGAATTGAATAAACCCACATTCATAAAACACACACATTTCCTTCGACTTTGAAATAACAAAAACAACATAGACAATGATGTTCTTTGGGTTACGACATAAGTATGACAACATAGGATTCACTCTGAACTTCACGATGAGCAGCAATATCACCCATTGAATTTAACTGTAAGTAATTACACTAGATGATTGAAAACACACACACTGTATATACAGTAATAATCCCTCTCGTTGAATACATTTTCCTCATCACCTCCTGTCACAACAGCAGTCAGGTAAACTGGTAGAGGGTTCAGACAGATGGTAACAAGATGACAACAATCCAGCAACCAAACCCAAATCTATGGTGTTTCTACGAATGGGACCACTCTCTTCCCTGCCACGTACACCTCCGCAATGTTCCGATCATCCCCTGAAGGAGGAAGGGAAAGGGGGAACAAAGAAGGAGAAAAAAAAGAACCTGAAAATACTTGAGATTTCACAACACCTAGTGACCTCGAGAGTTTCGGACCTCTTGGCTGACAGCTGCAAGGACCCAGGTTTGAGTCCCTGTCGTGGCTATCAGTGAATTCGCCACAATACTTTCATGGCACGTAAAAGGGCCCATCCACCAAAGTCTGAAAACATGTAACCTATTGTGTGAGAGAGACAGAAACGAAACCCTTACCCAAATTCAAGAACTTCTCCAGGAGCACCTGAAATCAAATGGAACCAAGATTAATGTTATGTATTGGGAGACAGAATGACTCAACAGGTAACAGGGTTTCCCCATTTTATTTAGCCCAAGTTTTTTTTTAGAAGAAAATAAATATTTTTATATATTTCTTTGGGACATAAGACAGTAAAAACACAGGCAAATCAGCTCAAAGTGATTTTAATTTTGGAAATCTGTTCCAATGTATTCCCACGCATAACAGAGAGATATACAGGTATGTGATCGTATACAAATGAAAGCAAAGTCTGAAATGATTATATCTGTTTGGGCTTCTTGCGATCAATTTGCAATCTACAAATTATTTGTTATTATGTTCCGGCCCCCTGACCATCCGCTCAAGAAAGAATTGGCCCATAGCTGAATCTAGGTGATGATCCCTGCTCTATGTATTGGGAGATTGGTTCCTACCTTAGGCCCCTCTCCGTGGTTGATGAGATCAATGGGTCCTCCTTCTATGGCCGTGTTTACCCGCAGAGCATCAAAGTCTTTCCCCACCTGAAAGTTTCCTGTATGCTCATCCAGGGACAGGGCTACAAACTAAACAATCAATCCAGAGCTCAGAATATCAATCAATTATTCATCAATCAAGGACTCAATAAAAAAATACACAGATGTACAGTTGGATTCATTAAAAGGTTTTTGACTGTAGTGCAGGTCAAAAACATGTGCTGCAAAGTGGATATACCTGTACTGTCAGTGGAATATATTTCAGAAATGTCACCTATGTATTTCATTGCAGTTTAGGTGATTGCAAATAAACTTGTTGGCTTGGCATCACTCTATGAGAAAGTTTGTGCTATGAGCAATGTATCGATGCTGCAGCACAGGCGTTTTGAAAAGTAACGCATGAGCACATGAATCTGTCTCAATTCATAAATCATCATGTATCAAATCATTCATACTGATTGATGTATTGATTTAATAATAGTGGTGATGATGATGACCCTCCCACCCCATTCCCCACCCCTCCGGCCAGGTCTACCACCTTGGCTGCCTCCCAGTGTGGCCAGTCTGAAGACCTCCTCGAAGGTGAGCGTTTGGTACTGGGGGTCCTGGATGGTCAAGGCTTTAGAGGTATCCAACGTTCTCCGCACAGCATCCAGCATAGAGGGAGAGTAGCCTCCTGCCACATCTGCAAGGCCGGAAACACAGACACACGCACAAGTGCATACACAGACAAATGTATTAATGCGTTAAACACAGAGCCAATTGCAACAAAAAAATCACTGGTTTTCTAAAAACGAAACTAACGGGAAATAACATGCACCTGTGTGCTAAAATAAACCAGCAGATCAGCTAATCTCATGTTGTTATGGTGTGAAGCCAGTTTGATACCAGACAGGGAACCTAGAAGAAAGTTGCCTCTATTGCCGGCCTCAATGAAAAAACAGGATCATCATAAATAATGTAAAATAATTATTCTAAGAAATAATATTATCTGTGCCATTTGAAATAACTTAATTAGACTTTAATTTGATCAAAAATATATTGATTATTATATAACTCAATCACGATTGCCTTGATTTAGTTACAAATTTTAAATATGGGCAACTCAGGGATATTACATTCGTTTTTTTTATACAGCACACATGGGCTAAAAACGATACAGAACACAGTGCGCTCAGGTAAAAGGAAGATGATCTGCTTTGTAGTGTGTTGTCATGGACTCACCTGTGCCCAGCCCCAGCTTTACTTTGTGGTTCAGAACCCTGCGGGCATCTAGCATACCACTGCACAACCTGAAGAGGGAAATGAGCGAGAGAGAGGGGGAAATGAGAGAGAGAGAGAGAGAGAATAGAGAGAGGAGAGAAATAGAGGAGAGAGAGAGAATATGGGCAGGTTCTATCTTGAGTGCTGATATGATATCTAGTATCACTGCTGTGTTCTTAAAAGGATAGGGTATGATATAAAAATAAGAATCGTGATTTATTTCTAAATCCTAAGACATGGTCTTTCCTTTCACATCTTCCATCAATGACCCTTGGGAATACACAGGCGTAGTTAGGGAACGTGAACTGTAGGGTAATGAGAAACACTTACGAGATGTTGGAATTGGGACAGTGAGCGACGGACGCCCCTTTCTCTCTGAACAGCTTCAGCTCTTCATCGGTTAGGTGACAACCGTGAGCCATCACAGTCTGTGAACCATCACCATCATCATACTTACTACCATTACCACCGCTATCATTATAATCATCAACATCAACATACKTACTACCATTACCACCGCTATCATTATAATCATCATCAACATCAGCATACGTACTACCATTACCACCGCTATCATTATAATCATCATCAACATCAGCATACTTACTACCATTACCACCGCTATCATATATAATCATCAACATCAGCATATTACTACCATTACCACCTCTATCATTATAATCATCAACATACTTACTATCATTACCACCGCTATCATTATAATCATCAACATACTTACTACCATTACCACCACTATCATTATAATCATCATCAACATCAGCATACTTACTTCCATTACCACCGCTATCATTATAATCATCATCAACATCAGCATACTTACTACCATTACCACCGCTATCATTATAATCATCACCAGCATACTTACTACCATTACCACCGCTATCATTATAATCATCACCAGCATACTTACTACCATTACCACCGCTATCATTATAATCATTAACACAGCATACTTACTACCATACCACCGCTATCATTATAATAATCAACATACTTACTACCATTACCACCGCTATCATTATAATCATCACCAGCATACTTACTACCATTACCACCGCTATCATTATAATCATCAACATCAGCATACTTACTACCATTACCACCGCTATCATTATAATCATCACCAGCATACTTACTACCATTACCACCGCATTCATTATAATCATCAACATCAGCATACTTATTACCATTACCACCGCTATCATTATAATCATCAACATACTTACTACCATTACCACCGCTATCATTATAATCATCAACATACTTACTACCATTACCACCGCTATCATTATAATCATCAACATACTTACTACCATTACCACCGCTATCATTATAATCATCAACATCAACATTAGCATACTTACTACCATTACCACCGCTATCATTATAATTATAATCAACATACTTACTACCATTACCACCGTATCATTATAATCATCACCAGCATACTTATACCATTACCACCGCTATCATTAAAATCATCACCAGCATACTTTACTACCATTACCACCGCTATCATTATAATCATCACCAGCATACTTACTACCATTACCACCGCTATCATTATAATCAGCAATATTATGATCTTCATTATCCATAGAATGTCCTTGTACTGTGTGTGTGTGTGTTGGGATAACCTTGTCAGTGAGAAGGTTGTGTTTGTGGTAGACGTCTGTGTAGGAGTCGTAGTCTGGGAACAGTTCCTTCACCAGCTTCACCTCCTCCTTCGTCTCACTGATGTGACTCTGGGGATCACAGAGACGATCAATGTATTTTTTAAATCTTCAGGTGATTATCAATGTGTATGAATTAAAGGGAGATAGAGAATGGAAGGGAGATAAATACAGATAAATTATCATCCTCAAAGCAACATTCCCATAGGATTCTCTTGACTTGGTTACTGTGGCTACAGGCTGGCAAGGCTCACCTGGATGTGCAGGTTGTTATTCTGGGCGATCTCTCCCAGGTGACCCAGCAGGGCAGCAGAGCAAGACAGGGCGAAGCGCGGGGTCACCACCGGCCTCACAAGGGGGTACTGCCCCAAACAAGACAGAGACACCCAGTGAGCAAAATCCTAAAAAGCTCCTTTCACAGATTCTGATCACAAATGTGTTTTTTTTGGGGGGGGGGGAATACAATCCCTACATTGCCACTGACTTGTACATGTTCCCTTAGATTCTATTAGACTTAGAAACCCCCCCTATGCTAGCAGGGCTAAGGAGTCTTACCTTCTTCTTCAACATCTCACTAATGAACCTAGAGCAACACAACACAAAACAAAACACATTATTATTTTTTATTTAAAAGAATGCCAGACACAACCAACCCCCAAAAAACTCTTGACTCAGGAGTTGACTGCTGGGGTGTATTCATTAGTTGCACACCGTAGAAAAACAGAAACTGTTTACTCTAAACAAAAAAACATTTTACAATGAAAACAAATATCTATCAGGTAGGTCCCTCTCCGTTTCATTCCATTTCCTTCTGTTTGTTTCCCAATTAATACACCTCAGATGTGTGTTGGGCAAGATGTGAGTGTAAGGAAGGACTCAATCCTGTTTTTCAGACTGCAGCAACTGGCTCAGAGACAATGATTTCCTCACTCATTTCTCCTTTCAGATTTGCTTGGAATGTATGCCATACTTGGAATGTATGTTGAAATATGACAAATGTTGTGAGATATATTGTGAGGCTAGAGCAGCAGTTCTCAAACTTGGGACTGGATATGAAAATAGGGGTCGCGACTGGATATTAAAATAGGGTTGCGCGAGAATTTCCAAAATCCTGAGAAAAATAAAATATATCCCTTTATGTCTCAAAATTATTGTATTGTGGTTAACCTTAAAAATAAAAATGATGCAAATCTAAATGATAAAATACAACCAGACCGTTGCATTTGACCGTTGACCGTTGCATTTGAAATCATTCCCATGGTGAATGGCTAGGCCCGCTATGAAACCACACACTAATGCAGATACTTTGATATTATCGGACGCAATTGATACGGTGAAAACAATGTGTGGGGAGGCAGACACACAGAAACTCACATCAATACCCTTGCCAGATAACACTTTTAAACTAAGAATGTAAACTATTGCTAGAAATCAAGAGGAAACTGACTAAATGACTCAAAAACGCCCCAGCATATGCTCTCCAAATGGACGTTAGCTGTTAGGGCCAAGATGCCCATGCATTGACTTTTGTTCGCTATACATGTTGGGGGATTCTATTCACGAGGACATATTTTTCTTAATGCCGCATTCAAAACAACTGGGAACTCTAAAATCTACGACTTCAGTCTTCAGTGCATTTAAGACAACTGGGAACTCTGTAAAAAAAAAGATCTCCGACTGCGAAAAATTGTTTTGTACGGTTACCCAACTCGAAATTCCAACTCGGGAACTCAGGCCTATTTCTAAAGCTACGACTTACTGACCTAGTATTTTCAGAGTTCCCGGTCTTGAAAGCACCATAAAACTCATGGTATCCTTCGCCAGCTCATGTCTGTGTGAAGCTGGATTCAGTGCTCTCATCTGCATTAAAACCCCTGACTTTGAGAAGCTCCGACGGGTGTGCTTGATGCATGTCACATCTCACTAGTGGTGATGAGACAAGATACATTATGTCAGACTCATTTGCAATTGACTGTCACAGCCCCACATTAAAAGCATGCGATGGTGAGTTGAGAAGGCAATCCGAAATACTGTTAGAATGTTTTTCAATTGACTGCCATAGCCGCAAATAAAAATGAAACATTCGCTGTTAATTCCATAATTTTTTTTCACATGGTTGGGGTCCACATATCAAAATGGGGCGGGACAAAAAGGTATAGGAACCCCTGTGCTGGAAGGTCCCATAAACTCATGTAAAGTCTAGAATGACATGTCTGTTCCCATTGGTTCTTGCTGCACAAGCCAGTCATGACTCAATATGCTTTTCTTAGTCATTACTCTATCCTCCTCCGAGGAAATTATTTTCCATGTCACCTTACGGTCTTGAGGCATGAAAAGCCATTGTGAAAGCCCATAAACCCCTCCTGTGCAAAGCACCTGCTCTAATCATTTAACTCTTTATTATGTATACAGCTTTGCCCCCTCTTCTGTCTATTACCTACCTGTTGGTTTCGTCATGGGACTCCTCTGGCGTCTCTCTGTAATGTGGGACAAAGTTGTTTGTATCCATACACACCTTTCCCACAAGGGCACGCTGTCCAAAATCATCTGGAATGACAAGAAACATTGGGAAAGATCACCAAACTGGTGAAATCACCCATCAGGGGAGCTGCATTTGGTGTGAATAGAGTAGCACTCTGTCGAGACCGTATCTGACTGGAGTCAAAAGGGACAGTTGTAATGTTGCTCATCAGCATTATGGAATAACCTAAATAATAAACTAAAGCTAACATTAAATCTCATAAACCAAACGGTGGGCGCTGTTGGTTGTGGTGAAACAATTCTGGTGGTGTCCTCCCAAACTACAAACTCTAGACGGTTTAGGAGGAGTAATGCAACCATCAAAGGACAAACATTCCATGCATGCAGTAAGTAGATGAGAAAGTGACAAACTCCTCTACATACAAAACCCTATGTTCATGTCTTGTTCTGAGCTGGTGTTCGTAAAAATAATTTTCATTACAGTGGGTAACCATAATGACGGAATGCAGCAAATTAATATGTTCATGCCCAGCCAATCCCTGTACCTGAAACTCAATACTTACATTACCTGCTATCCCTGCCCTCATTTAACCTCACACTGAAGTGTTTTATCATTTTATTTTCAGGACAACAAGTAGAACACAAAACAGTTACATTCATAAGTTTTATTGCCAAATGTCAATAAAAAAAGGCCTGGCAAGCAAAAACCTCAAAAAAATTGTTTTTTTGCAGAAATTGTTTCCTTGTTTCCTTCCTTTATACAACTAGTCAGTGACAACTGCGTGGAGTTTGGACTTTGTGACAGCAACTATGTGATCTTATTACATACAGTATTATAGACACAAAGTCCAGGGCAGAAATTGAACTTGGTGAAATAAACTTTAATATCCACAGGATAATTCTGAAATGGATCTGAGAGATATAGCAAAGCTTAGGAAAACATCAGGGACGATCACAATGCAATAATTGTGTATGATTTTCTATGTAGAAGAACCCTTACCTTCTAACGAGTCTTGTGCGGCGTGAGTGTCAGAGCAAAACAGTCTCAGCTTTTCATAGTGGGGTCATAATAGTTTTGTAGCTCAAACTGCTTGGACTTTACAGACGTTTTTGTGAGAAGAACAGTTTTCGGGATCCGCCCGATCAGCCGTGGTCTCACAAACACCGCTCTAGTTCAGCCCCCATCAATCGCACAGGCTAATCGTCGGCATCAGCAGATGCAGAAGACAGAGGAATGTTTAAGAGGGTTCGGAACAGAACAGACCCATCTTATTGAAACCACAGAAGTTCAAGGCCAACTGCGATACTGCAGGTGTTGTTTGCAGAAAACAGTATCCCCATTACAGTGAATGGGAAAATGGCCATCTTTGTGGTCAATCTTCATGTAAATAAAAAAATTTTTTGAAGACAATCATGGTACCAATAATTGCTTCTAATACACCATATGCAAGTCCTTCAAACGATAATGTTGTAAAAATCACACAGAAATTAAAAAGGACAATTTAGTTGCTAATGGCAGCCTGCAGTACCCCGGTCAGCCTTCTACTGGAGTTACTCATTGAGAGGGGGCAGCACTGAGCTAGCCTGCAACGCCACTTCCTGAATTAGCTCAAACTGCGCATGTTATGTATCCATGAGATGCTATCTTAACCGACTTCATTTGGCTTCAATGCGCTATCGAGTCTTCACATAGGAATGAATGGTGTCACGTGATCGATGGCTTTGTCCATTCCTATACAGTCATTGGTATAGAAGCAAACATATTTCCGATTATAGCATGGGACTCAAAGGGTAAACAAAACATTCACACACTAGACTCCTCCCACAATGACGTTTGCACTGTGAAATTGAACATTGTCAACATAACCCAACTACATAGCGAGAGACTGGGTGCCGGAGGCTGGCCTAGGAGTCAACACAGCTGCCTCCAGACCACTTGTATTGTGTCCCCCTGCAGCGAGGTTATAATCCCCACAACGCCACTTTTAATACTGTCTATCCCCTGCTGTCTGTCTCCCTACTTTCCTGTCTAAATAAATATAACACATTTGAAAGAGTGGAGTTCCAATCCCCCTTTAAAAAAAAAAAAGACTGATTGATTGATACATTGTTGCATAACAACTTATGCAGTGGAGGCGTGTGTGTGGGTATTCCAGGTACAGTTGTACATTGTGACTTAGGTTAATGTTTATAGCCAGTCAAATAACGTCCTGTGCTCTTTTATCACAGAGCATGCCTTGTCCTTCCCTTCCTCTGTCATTATTACTTATGTAATAAACAAAAGTTAAACAGGCGAGAAGAACACTGGGAACAGGTCAAAGTACAACCACTCTGACTAAATGGCACAAACATCTGGGTTATGTTCAATGTTAAGCCATTGTGCAAGTGAGCGGTAGAGTGTGTCTGCAGGTTTGTGTATTTATGTGTCTGTTTTCTCACCTGCGATTTGGCCCAGCAGGAGAGAAGCGTCGGTGTGTATGGTGGCAAAGTAACAGGCCGTAGTCGTACCATTTCTCAGGGTTCTTTTCTGAAATAGACAGAGATTGTTTTAGTATTCAGGCCCTATTGTTCATAAACACCACTCCATCACTGCAAATTTCACCTGCCCTAGCCTGCTGTGTTACAATGTATCCAGATTCCATCAGATTTTCTATGCTACTGTTACTCTGAGCTTTCCTTACAGTAGCCAAGGAAGCAACCTAAATAGTTAACATTTTTATTGTTTTTCCTACACTGCAGGTCATTTAAAATAAGCTAAAGCTTCACATACATAAACTCTCTTTAACCTTTATTAAAATGGCCATAGCAGCCTGTTATTGGCCCTCCTTTGGAATTCCTATCCCTGCAAGGGAGCAAAGACGGCAACCAAAGTTTCTGCTCCGGAGTGTCCATTATCATTGCAATATTAACCTCTGCAACACAAGGCTTTAAATAAGTATAACAGATGATTTAGAATAGGAAATAAGGATAAGAATGGTCTATAATCCTCTATGCAAGTGGGACGGATTCATTCGGGTGCGCAAAGGCATATATTTTAAAACATTGTGTGTTTCTTATTAGACAAGTCCAGGTCTGTTTCAGTTAGTTTTCTTCCATTTGGTGTCTGATGAACACGACCCTGATGACTTCTATAGGCTGAGGTTTGTTAGTTTGGCCCAGACAGCTCACCACGACATGGGTGTAGACGTTGCGGGCGAACTCCAAGTCTTTGTAGCGTGCCTCCACTGGGAAGGTGTACGTGTTGAGCCACTGTAGCAGGGGCAGGTCCAGGGCTGTGCCTGCATAGCTGTACTGAGACGCGTGGATGTGGGTGTCCACCATCCCTGGCATGAAGAACTCACTACAGACAACAAAATGAACTTTAGGATAATAACTTGGATGTGTTCAGTCACAAATAGATTAGGAATTAGTGTTACTCTCATAGGATGGACTCATCACTCACTACTGTCCAAGCTGTGTAACAGCCAAGGCCTCAAACCCCCACTTCTGTGAAAGACTGTCGACTTCCTGCCCACTCCCAATGAAGGCAATCTGTCAACATGAGAAGCAACCAAAGACAAGGTGCTGATTAGAGCAAGAGAGAGACAATCAGAGCCTGACTCAACAAGGTGTTCATTCATTTAAATATAATTTATCCATGCATTGTTAATTGATCTACTGTAACACATTAAGGCAGTCAGATGACACAAACACCCTCAACATACAGTACATTCAGAAAGTATTCAGACCTATCCACATTGTTACATTACAGCCTGATTCTAAAATAGATTAAATAAAAACATTTCCTCATCAATCTACACACAATGACAAAGCTAAAACAGGTTTGTGAAGAAAAAAAAAACTGAAACACCTCATTGTACATAAGTATTCAGACCCTTTGCTATGATCAAATGTATTTATGAAGCCCTTTTCACATCAGCCGATGTCACAAAGTGCTATACAGAAACCCAGCCTGCAAAAGCACGGTGGCGTGGAAAAACTCCCTAGAAAGGCCAGAACCCAGGAAGAAACCTAGAGAGGAACCAGACTCTGAGGGGTGGCCAGTCCTCTTCTGGCTGTACCGGGTGGAGATTATAACAGTACATGGCCAAGATGTTCAAACGTTCATAGATGACCAGCAGGGTCAAAATATAATAATCACAGTGGTTGTAGAGGGTGCAACAGGTCTGCACCTCAGGAGTAAATGTCGGTTGGCTTTTCACAGCCTATCATTCAGAGACAACAGGTGCGGTAGAGAAGGAGAGTCGAAAACAGCAGGTCCGGGACAAGGTAGCATGTCTGGGGAACAGGTCAGGGTTCCATAGCCGTAGGCAGAACAGTTTAAACTGGAGCAGCAGCAGCACGACCAGGTGGACTGGGGACAGCAACTAGTCATCAGGCCAGGTAGTCCTGAGGCATGGTCCTAGGGCTCAGGTTCTTAGAGAGAAAACTTACAATTCACACAGGACACCGGATAAGGCAGGAGAAATACTCCAGATATAACATACTGACCGTAGCCATAAACTATTGCAGCATAATTACTGGAGGCTGAGACAGGAGGTGTCGGGAGACACTGTGGCCCCGTCCGACAATACCACCAGACAGGGCCAACCAGGCAGGATATAACCCCACCCATTTTGCCAAAGCACAGTCCCCGCACCACTAGAGGGATATCTTCAAACCACCAACTTACTGCTCTGAGACAAGGCCGTGTATAGCCTACGAAGATCTCCCCCGCGGCACGAACCCCGAAAGGAAGATCACGTCAGTGACTGAACCCATTCAAGTGAAGCACCCCTCCTAGAGACGGCATGGAAGAGCACCAGTAAGCCAGTGACTCATCCCCCATAATAAGGTTTGAGGCAGAGAATCCCAGTGGAGAGAGGGGAACCGCCAGGGAGAGACAGGAAGGGCGGTTTGTCGCTCCAGTGCCTTTCCGTTCACCTTCACACTCCTGGGCCAGACTGCACTCAATCATAGGACCAGGACCTACTGAAGAGATAAGTCTTCAGTAAAGACTTAAAGGTCGAGACCGAGTCTGCGTCCCTCACATGTACAGGCAGACCATTCCATACAAATGGAGTCCTGGGACCGTAGCCTACGTGTAGGTACGTACGGCAGGATCAAATCAGAAAGATAGGTAGGAAATCAGCCCTCGCCTTAACAGGAGAGGTAGAGGCTAGCACTGGAGTAATATGATTTTCTAGTCAAGATCCTAGCAGCTGTATTTAGCACAAACTGAAGTTATTTAGTGCTTTATTTGGGTATGTGCTATGTAGATGGAATAAAGCTGTCCTTGAAACAGTCTTGATATGTTCATCAAAAGAGAGATCAGGGTCCAGAGTAAGGTCTAGGTCCTTCGCAGTTTTATTTGCGACCTCTGTACAACCATCAAGACTAATTATCAGATCCAACAGAATATCTCTTTATTTCTTGGGACCTAGAACTAGCATCTCTGTTTTGTCCGAGTTTAAACGTAAAACATTTGCCGCCATCCACTTCCTTATGTCTGAAACACAGGCTTCCAGGGAAGGGAACTTTGCGACTCTAAATTGAGTTGAGGTGCATCCTGTTTCCATTGATCATCCTTGAAATGTTTCTACAACTTCATTGGAGTCCACCCCTGGTAATTTCAATTGATTGGACAAGATTTGTAAAAAGGCACACACCGGTCTATATAGGGTCCCACAGTTGACAGTGCAGGTCAGAGAAAAAAAAATAAACCATGAGGTCGAAGGAATTTTCCGTAGAGCTCCAAGACAGGATTGTATCGAGGCAAAGATCTGGAGAAGGGTACCAAAAAAACGTTTTTCAGCATTGAAGGTCCCCAAGAACAGTGGCCTCAATCATTCTTAACGGAAGAAGTTTGGAGCCACCAAGACTCTTCCTAAAGCTGGCTGCCGAGACAAACTGAGCAGTCGGAAAAGAAGGGCCTTGGTCAGGGAGGTGACTAAGAACCCGCTGGTCACTCTGACAGAGCTCCTCTGTGAAGATGAGAGAACCTTCCAGAAGGACAACCATCTCTGCAGCATTCCACCAAATCAGGCCTTTATGGTAGGGTGGCCAGACGAAAGCCACTCCTCAGTAAAAGGCACATGACAGCCTGCTTTGAGTTTGCCAAAATGCACCTAAAGGACTCTGACCATGAGAAACAAGATTCTCTGGTCTGATGAAACCAAGATTAAACTCTTTGGCCGGAATGCCAAGCATCACATCTGGAGGAAACCTGGCACCATCCCTACGGTAAAGCATGGTGGTGGCAACAACATGCTGTGGGGATGTTTTTCAGCAGCAGGGACTGGGAGACTAGTCAGAATCAAGGGAAAGATGAACGGAGCAAAGTACAGCGAGATCCTTGATGAAAACCTGTTCCAGAGCACTCAAGACCTCAGACTGGGGTGAAGGGTCACTTTCCAAGAGGACAACGACCCTAAGCACACAGCCAAGACAACATAGGAGTGGCTTCGGGACAAGTCTCAATGTCCTTGAGTGACCAAGACAGAGCCCGGACTTGAACCCGATCAAAAATCTCTGGAGACCTGAAAATAGCTGTGAAGTGACGCTCCCCATCCAACCTGACAGAGCTTGAGAGGATCTGCAGAGAAGAATGGGAGAAACTCCCCAAATACAGGTGTGCCAAGTCTGTAGTGTCATACCCAAGATGACTGAAGGCTGTAATTGCTGCCAAAGTTGCTTCAACAAAGTACTGAGTAAAGGGTCTGAATACTTATGTAAATTGTTGTTTTATTTTATACATTTGCAAAAATGTATAAAAACCTGTTTTTGCTTTGTCATTATGGGGTATTGTGTATAAATTGATCAGGGAAAAAAAGTTATTTAATACATTTTAGAATAAGGCTGTAATGTAACAAAATGTGGAAAAAGTCAAGAGGTCTGAATACTTTCCTAATGCACGGTATACACACACACAAACAAACAAACTATACAAACATGCATCCAATTACCAAATGAAATAACCTCCTAAACAGGATCTGGGTGGCATGAGTCAGTTTGGGAAACCTTTGTAATAAAAACAACACATGCATGACAAAGCAATATAAATTGCAAGAAACAATTTCCATGAAACTATTATTACAAAGTCCAGACCACATTTCACAACTTTTGTGACAGCTGTCACAGGCCCTTTGTAGCCTCTACTGGAGTTACACACTACACAATTATAATGATTGCAGGAAACAGGTTTATCTTCTTTTGAAAAAATGTGTGTAGGTCAATGGTATCCATACAAAAAATGCTGAATCCAATTCTGGCTTGGGGCATTTCTTTGGCCAAAGCTAGCTATTATAGTGTTTTGAAAAGATTTACCTAGCCTATGCAGGTTTATAAAATGTATAGAAATTGGGGCAGCAAATACATAAAATACAACAATTTTAAAAATGTATAAAAGAGATGGAAAACATAGGCCTATAAAACAATGCAAGTTCCACTTAGGCCTAGGTATATGACACTTTGGCAATATAAAATAGCCTAATCATAAGTTAAAGTCTTTACATACATTTTGCTAGGATTATTTCTAAATTAATAACATAATGTATGCTGTTTATAGATATTGAAATATACTTTCACGGTTTAATTCTGACAGACCTTCCCCTCTGTGTCCACTCCCAGAAGCCGATCCTCCAGAATTTCTACGGCTGTGTGATCGGTGGAGTGCACAAACGTCCCCCTGTAGACGTGCGCAATGTCCACAGCGGATTCGTTGGAGCTAGTCATATCTAGAATGTTACAACAGCAGGGTTTGATGTTGAAAATGAATCTTGTCACATTTATATCCTCGGCAAGGATAGTGGGCGGTTAATCTGTGCGCACCAAGAAGAGACTCCACCTGCCGACAGTGCGACTGGCCACAAGCGTAGCGTGCGCCCGCATGAGACAGCCATAGCAGAAACTTTATTAGCCTACAGTGTTGTAAAAATAGGTTTTGAAGCATTGCTCAGCAATGGCGCATTGTTCACTTTCGTATCGTATGATAGGTTTCACTACTTAGACACAGGCAGAACTAGAGTTTTATACATGGGGTGGCAAAGGCTACTTCAGGGGGTCCATAGACCATGACAGAACATTTGTGTAACCCTAACCTGGCATCTAAGGAGCATGAATGAATCCTATGATTGCTGATTAGAGGTAGAAGTGATAATTCACTTACCCAGGAGTTATTCAATGTGGCAGATAGTGTGGTCCAAAGGGTTATTTTACTAGAATTCTTTAACATACTATGAATAGTCAATGTCTCTACCTCGGAACTGCAGCTCACTGTCTTTCACACACACACACACACACACAGTACTGTACTCACATACTGCAGAGACTTGGTTCACTGTTTTCATTAATATATAATATGGGTCTATAAGTGTTTAATAACATCCAAAATATTATTTTCAGAAAAATAATAATAATAAAAGCACCAAGGAGATAAGATAGGATTTGTGTTACATAAATTGCATAGTTTATTTACAAAAAAGTTAATTTACAACAACAACAAAAAACAATTTGACATACCAGGTATCAAGCAGAAATGGACTTGAACTATAAAAATAATTTTGGTGCCTATCAACATTACAAACTTACAGTATCATATTTATGCTTATATATATTTATAGTTATATGTTTTTATATATATATATATATATATATATATATATCAAATAAAAGTTAAAAAATTGGCCTAATCAAGACCAAATTAAATCTGTGTGACATGATACCCTTTGGATTTATCATTTTAGAATGTCAGTGTACTAGCTAGTACACAGTGCAGATGTTAATCATGACCAGAGGGACCGCCAAAGGGCCAAATTATCCTAGGTAGATTTAAAACAGCATAATTATACAGTTCTGGTGAGAACTGGCAAAATGTTTCACAAACTCATCCATCCTTGACACAACGCTGAGAATTCAGAGGTGACTTAACCTGTCATCAACCATTGTTGTCCTAAGGTGGGTTTTAATCAGTTTTAAAGCTGAGAAGCTTCTCTCGCAAGAAGCACTGCTGACTGGTGTAACAGAAATCTTACGAATTTGAAATAGCTCATGGAAGACCTCTTTATAAGGTTCTAGAAACACAACAACGTCAAGGAGAGTAGACAGTCTGTCCCTTCCACTTTTCTCTCTCGTATCAAGAAGCCGCTTGGTTTGATGAACCTCATGTTTGAGGTCCTCTAAATCTGACTCAAAAGGTCTGAGCAAAGGCAAATAGAGGCTCCTCATTCAAGAACGTTGTACCTTTTGGGTTGAGAGACTGGACCCCTTGCATTATCTCACAATTCTTCTTTGAAAAACACCTCTGCAGCTCAGCTGTGAGACTGTCAAGCACCTGATAAAAGATAGCTATTTGGAAGCTCTCACCATCACTTTGGTCACTATTTCTCTGTCCTACAGTGCTCATCATCAATGAGTCATGAAATCTTAAGCTTGTTTTAGGCTGTCTTTTACAAACTGTACACTTATTTTGCAGCGCTCTGCAATCTCTTCAACCTCTTTCCATAGTTGTCCAAAGTAAGCCTCCCTTCTGTAGTCCTGTAATGTGTCTGTAAGGGCACCTACTAGATCCACAGCCCTTGCTAGGTCAAGAGAGCTTGATTGGAGCATGTCAGAAAGACATTTAACATCACCAAGCACTTTACATAAGGTAACCAAAAGCCCTATAAACTGTAAATCTGAGAAAGATCAGTGGAGGCAAGGGGCCTTCCATCATAACAATTTTAAAGTGTGATATCCTGTAGCACTCTCAGTGGAAGCCTGTCCCTCAGATTACAGCATACCATGCATCTGCATGCCCACCTTCCATCCGTAAGTCTCTGTAGTTCTCTGGACTGCTGGTGGATACAGCTCTTTCTGAACTGCAAGCCACTTGAGATGAACGTACATACCAGATTCAAAGTTATAAAGCTTCTGCAGGAGAGCAAAAAAGTGAAATGCCTCAGGCACTGATTTTACAGCATCGACAAGAACCAAATTCAAACATCGACAAGAACCAAATTCAAACAATGTGCATTAGTGCACATAAAATGCAAATCTTACACTGTTTTTAATGCGTGCACACACAACAGAATGCTTTCCGCTCATGACGGATGCACCAGCATAGCCTTGCCCCACAAGATTATTTCTGTAGTCCAGAACATGTTTTCAAGACAATCAATTATAATTTTTGTGAGACCTGCTGCATCTAAGCTTTCAGCTGACTGAAAGTGATAAAAGCTTTTGTGGACGGCCCTGTTGTAATAGTACCTCACAAATAAAGACATTTGTTATTTTTTCTTTAAAATCTGCAATTACACTAAAAACTTCTCTTTTACTTCTCTTATTATTTCACTTTGTACCACCTCAGCTAAGCCCTCAAGATCTTTGTTCTGGATTTGGTGGCTTGTGTACTTAGCAATGCCACATGCATTCATCTTTTCTCTATGAGAGGGTCATGCTTTGCTATTTATTCTAAGATTGTCAAAAAATGACCCTTGTGAGAGTCAGTAGACTCTCGATGACCTCTCTGCGGTATATTGAGAGAGTTAATAGGAGCACATCTGCAATTGTTTTAATGTAAGTACAGTTTCCTCCACTTTCTTTTTCCGATCCTCATTTATGACATCTAACATTGATGAGTTGCTGTCAATAGCCCTTTTCTGCTGATTCCAAGCATATCTAGGATTGATATGATGCTCTGCCTGCGAATGGAGCTTAAACCCAGAATCTTTAAACAGCGCCTTTTTCCAGTTACAAAAACCTGACTGTGAAGGCAGATTCAGGTGTATTGGGCAGAGAAAAATGCCTACAGGCAAAACAATAAGTTGAATCTTGACTTACAGAATATTCAAGCCATGAATTGTCCTTATACCAGGAGCTGTTGAAAGCCCTTTTCATAGTACCATGCTGAGTTCAGGGAAATGTTTTCAAACACGGCTGTACAGGACCCTCTTCTCTGGATCTTGAAATGTCTGAAATACACGTTAAATAATGTGTCATAGCTCTATAGAAATACATAATTAAGGGATCAACAAGATTAGATACCAACAGCTGCTAACTAAAAAGTGTAGTTTAAAGTATAGGCCTGGCCTACCATTGGGTCCTCTTGGAACAGCATATCTGGTGCTTGATGCAGTTAGGAGGTGCTCGATGACCTCTCCTGGCAGCTCTGGCTCACTGTCTTGCTCAGAGAGGTCTCTGTGTCATCCCTTGATACATCTATTACATTAAAATAACACAAGAACCATTAGTGTATAATCACAATAAAAAAATGCCACAGCCATCAAACAAAAACACACATGAATCAACAACCAACATTTTAAAGTAAAGCTTAAATCTGACAAAAATATCTATTACAAGCTGAAGCTAAACTTACATTTTGAACTGGGAATGTGACTGACTGCCTGGTAGATGCTCTGACCTGCTGGTGGTAGACTGGGTCCTTGTGAAGTCTGACCACACTGACTCTGACTAGCCTCCGGTAGGGAGGGAGCTGCTCTGGGGTCCAGTGGTGATGAAAGGGCTGGGGTCTGTTTGCACCTGATCTGCCTGTTTGTGCTTCTGTAAAAAGAAGTCTGATATATCCATCCCTTTCTTTTCATGTTTAATTGATCCTATGCAAAAAATAAGACAGACAGTCTATGGTTACATCTAAGCATCCTATTACCCACATTTTAGTCCAACCTAAATCTTAATTACAAATCCCCATTATCATAACTGTACCTTACAATCAACTACCAGCCTAAATTACTAGTTAGATCATGGCTAGCCCTACTCTGCAGTAAGGAACTTAGCAAGCTATAATTTCTTACACCTTTACGATAGCAAACAGGCTATATGCAAATTGTGGTAATCTTTTGAGTAACGTTAACAGATTGATAATAATAATTGTTTGTTTTGAGTTAAAGTACGAAAATCTAACTGAGTTAATGGATTTCAAATTTGCTGAATGTTAACTTGCTGAACACTTGTCATGAGAATTTTCAATCCCAATGATAATAACTAAAAATGAATAGCTTTGACCAATCCCCGAGGTTTGTAAGACCATTGGTTTAATAATAATAATTAGGCAAAGACTCAGCTTATGCAAAAGGTTAGTACAGTTTATTCAGAAAACGTTCTAAAGTCAAGAACGCAAACACAGTCTTTATAACACACAAACAAGTTCAAATCTTAAGCTACGCCTTGCTCAGACAGTCTGTTTTTCCACTACAGAGATACATTGTTTCTTTAATCTGCAACATATTTCATCATTTTCTGCAAGCCTAACAGTTTCTCCCCTCCACGGGTGGAGACAGAATGTCCTGTAAGGAACACAGTAGTACAACTCGTCTGTTGATAGCTCCTCTTATAATTTGTTTCCCACTTGCACCCTGCTTACATACTAAAAAGGAACAAAAGGTCCTTGTTCTAATTCTGACTAAAACTACACACATCATCAGATTATAGTTTTATGATTCGAATAAATTTCATACAATTATATGGTTTCAGAGTGGAATTATTTAATCATTATCTTTAAACATAAATTATTTTATCAACACTGACGGCTGTAGCCTACTACTTACCCCACATTAGCTAAACATTCGCATACTGTAACTTACGACACTGCACTGTACATGCGTGTATTACTAGCACAGATGTAAACATAATGTTAGGCTACATTGGGAACCGATCTCTCTAATCTGATTAACTGTCTGTTAATGGAGCCAAAGGTCTAACGTTAACTTACACAGCGACTCAACTTTCATAAAAGTTGTTCAGGAAACCTAAACCGATGCTAAACCTTAAAGCTTACTTTAAATATGATGCTTTCGAAAAGAGCTCGTGGAGCTGTGGAAATATTCTCTCTTCTTCTGTATATCGCAACCAACGTTCATTTTCTCTCTTCCTCAATTTAAATTATGTGCCTCCAAATGTCAAAATAAATGCTTATTTCAACAAGAGGTGAAACGAGATGTCAATCAGCATCAAACTGCCAGCAGCGAATAACATTTTGGGGTGGCCAATCAGATGTCAGGGGTTTCCAGTGTCACCTCGGATACCCCTCTGGCTCCGCCCCTGGAAACAGGCAGTAGTGCTGACAACATTGCAAGTACAGTACAGCATCTCAATCGTTTCTGTACCAAGCATTGACTGGCGAGACATGGTCCTCCTTTTTTTTAACAAGCTCATGTTTAAAACAAATACAATATGCGGTAACACCACTGGCGATACAACTCACCACTATAACCACGTCTCTGTTCTAGCTATTTTGTTTGCCTCCCTGTTGTGCTGCGTTTACACAGGCAGCCCAATTCTGATTTTTGACCAATCACATCAGATCTTTTCACATCTCTTTTTCAGAGCTACTGTAATTGCTTTTTTTCTCACTAATTGGCCTTTTGACCAATTTGAATTGGGCTGCCTGTGTAGAAGCAGCAATAGTTGTATAATCTTCTCTGCCAATACTCCGTGCTTCTTGTTCTCTGTTTGTGTCTGCCTTATACTTTATAAAACCCAAACTAAGGACTTAGAAGTTATATTGCAAATTATTGCCCATCAAATGCATTATGCTGAATCAATACCTACCATAAGTGCTCATTACTATTACAGGGCTCCAGACTAACATTTTCCCCTGGAGTCACTAACTTTTACAGTTGGTACCAGCCCCATGATTTGGTTGGACCCAAATCATGAATAATCTTAAAGTAATTCATAGTGCTTTATTAAGAAGTATAATAGACTATGGAGTTAAACAATAAATATAAGGAATGCATGATTAACGATTTTGATGTGCAACCTAATCCAGTGATTGTCATGAATTTCTGGTTGACAATTAGACTATAGTTGCTATATTTTACAGTCAAAATTGGACACCAGAATTTCCCGTTTTTTTATTTGTTCAAGAGAGATTAATTGAATAGGCCTACATCTTTATGTGCACTAACTAACAGTGTTGTAGTACGAGACCACAGTGTCTCCCGGTCTTGGATACATTTGTACTCCGTCTTGGCTTGGCCTCGGACAGTGAGGACTCATACCGTCTTCCCGGGACCAGCCAAGTAAAAGAAATACTAAATGATCAGTTTCCATTCAGTCAGCACACAAAACCTCTTCGCCAGGCCAAATATATACACTGCTTTCTTTGCGCAATGGTGAACCTATAGGCCTTCAGTGTGGTACAGGTTCGTGATTCTGAAAGGACAGCAACCGTAATACCAGCGCACTCATGTAGGAGAGTAGGCAGGTATACTATGTATACCCTCTTGTTTTTCAGTGGGTATTACATATAGTCACTTCTTAAACCCTACTGGTGCGTATCAAGGTAGTGTAGTGGAGGTACGACTTATTAATTATGTAATACAATAGAGAAATCATGCACAAAGTAGCCTACACAATCGCAAAATATATTCACATGCACGCCACACACAGCCTAGTTTCAAAAGAATATCATCTGCAGGCAGCAAGAGTGTGCAGCGCTCAACTGGTTTTGGCATGGAGCAGCTCATAGAAGAATCACATTGGTAACCGGTAGGTTAGGAAAGACATTTCACCATATGATATCTACCATGATATGCTAAATCAAGGAAACAAACTGTAGGCAAACCAAGTATTGAAAAGTTTAGTCCGAAGTGTTGGTTAGTAGGCAGTAGGCTATTTGCAGTGCTTAATTTGTAAATCGGGAGGTGCCGCAACAAAAAGTGAGCACGAGGGGGGTGACCTGGGGAGTTCTGAACAGATAAAAAAATACAAGCATTGCATGCATATCATCGCATTTGCGTAATGGCATAGAGCAGTAAAAAAATTTTTTAAGTGTGTAGCCTAGGGTCCAGGAAAATAAAGTGTCCTTTTAAAAACGCATTTCATGCAATTCTACATAATTTCACGACTGGAGACTTTGGCAGAATCTTTAAATATACCTCACAAAAGATCAATATATATTTTTTACCTTTATTTAACTAGGCAAGTCAGTTAAGAACAAACTCTTATATACGATGACGGCTTTGTCTTGAATCCATCAATAGCCTAGGCGTGTGGAGACACATATAGTATTTCAGGCTACAATATGTGGAGGAAATTATAGTAATAAAAATGCTTTCAGGTTTCACTGACTCACCCAATGATGAGCAGCTTGCTGGTGATGGCCAATGGCTCGTGCCAAAAGCCCCTCTCCCTCTTTTGTAAAACATAATTTGGAAGTTGATCAAATATGTTGGTCTTTTGTTTTCCAACCTGTTTTCCCTCCGACTGTATTTGAAATATTGCAAAAAGCCTGTTTTGTCTGTTTGCTGTTTTTTTTACTGACATATTTGCCACACGTCCCGACTATAGGCTATTCCTTGTTATTGGGCTACGATCCACAGCTAAGCTCTTTTTTTTAATAAGCTATTGATCCTCTGTGGCTATATTAAAGGCCTTCTCATGGCGTAGTAGGCTATTCTGAACGATTTCATGCATTTCTGAACAGACAGCGGTTATTCTATAACATTGGCAAATGTATTTACATTTATCAGGGGTAGGAAATGTGCAACACTGGAGAGATGAGAGTTGCAGACTCATGTCTATCAGGGTAGAGAGATCATAGAAAGTGAATCTCATTGTAGTTATGAGAGAGATACTTGCACGCTTCTCACACAGCCACGGCCAGGAAATGGTCTCAAACATAGGTTACAATGTTGCGCAAACCATTACCCGGGCCTGCCCAACCAGAATCAACTCTTAGAATATTAGACCCGGGCTGAAAACCTACTTTTTCCACAGTTTCTTTTGTGAGGCCAGGAGAATTAACTAAGGGGCAACTCGAATGAACTTTTATTGTTTTTATTATCATTTTTACATTGCAAAAAGTGGCAATTATTTTTCATGCCAGGAGAGGTAAACAGTCCAAAACAGATGTCTACAAACAGCACTGGCTATTTGTGACCACAATTGTCATCATGCGCTGTTTGCATCAGGGGCGTATATACACACACGGGCCTGGGTGAACAGAGTCCCACCCACTGGAGAGCCAGGCCCACCCAATCAGATTGATGTGGTTTAAGCATTGTTGTGGACTTAAACACATTTGTATTTTTTCTATATAAAAAGGGTGATTTTGAGAGTGAAAATTCTACAGGAAAACAGGACTTTTCACACAGAGTGCCTTTCCTTCACTGGAGGGGTTTGGAAAATTAGACTATAACACCTCCTCCAGGCACCACTACACCACTGCATAGGGCTGACGGAAAGACAGCAGTCACACACAGCCTGAAGTTAAAGGATAAGCAGCCCATAAACTGGGACATAATCACAAGAACACAAAAACACAACCATTAAAGCATTTCCCAATCGAACTAAGTAAAAGTAACCAGTGACCTAGTTTAAAGTGGAAATTACAGTGTTTTAACTACTTCGCAGATATGAAACATATATTTTTTACTGATATAATTATCAAATTCCCAGTTTGCTACAAAACATATTTTGTAAAATATATTTAAAAAAATAATAGGTTCTATTTGACTCAACGCACATTTGTGGCCTGCTGGAGGTCATTTTGCAGGGCTCTGGCAGTGCACCTCCTTGCACAAAGGCGGAGGTAGCGGTCCTGCTGCTGGGTTGTTGCCCTCCTACGTCCTCCTCCACGTCTCCTGATGTACTGGCCTGTCTCCTGGTAGCGCCTCCATGCTCTGGACACTACGCTGACAGACACAGCAAACCTTYTTRCCACAGCTCGCATTGATGTGCCATCCTGGATGAACTGCACTACCTGAGCCACTTGTGTGGGTTGTAGACTCCGTCTCATGCTACCACTAGAGTGAGAGCACCGCCAGCATTCAAAAGTGACCAAAACATCAGCCAGGAAGCATAGGAACTGAGAAGTGGTCTGTGGTCACCACCTGCAGAATCACTCCTTTTTTGGGGGTGTCTTGCTAATTGCCTATAATTTCCACCTTTTGTCTATTCCATTTGCACAACAGCATGTGACATGTATTGTCAATCAGTGTTGCTTCCTAAGTGGACAGTTTGATTTCACAGAAGTGTGATTGACTTGGAGTTACATTGTGTTGTTTAAGTGTTCCCTTTATTTTTTTGAGCAGTGTATTTGCAGATATCCATTCGGGTGTATTTTGTGGCTTTTGGCAAATGCGTTCTAATGATCTACAGTCACACTGTTGCAACTGCCTGTAAACACACAGTCCAGTTCAAAGCGAATTATGGCAGGTCCGTGTGGCGAAGGCCTACTGTAGCTCTGATTGGCTATAGCGCACCGGTCTGTGTAGACTCCGGTCCTAGACGAGACAGATGTATTTATTCGGTTTTATTTACTGCAATGTCTATTAACTGTCCAAACGCACCGCCGCATTCCCACTCTATACAGCTATAGAATTTTCACAACTCCCAAACGTTCTAAGAATTTATGAAAACCTGAAAATGACCATATCTAAGAGGCCGCTTGTCATTAAATGTTTAAAGTGACATATTCTTCCTGGGGGTGTCAATGAACAGATTTGAATAACATTTAATGATACTAAAATGCTGTCAGTTCCACTTTGAATGCAACAATGTTTCCCAAACATTAGCTATCTTCAGAGAGATGGCTGACAACAGCAAGCGCACAGCAATAAACACAGTTCCACTCACCAGATGATGATAATTTGAAACTTAACTTCTTGTTGAAAGTTATTCTTGAAAAGGGAGAAGCTAACAAATTAGCACAACATCCTCTTTGATAACACCTGGTGCAGCTGCTGGAAATTACCCAACAACAGAAGCTAGCTCGCGAGATCGTGGGAAAACTACTGCTCGCTATTGCGCAGTGACCTATTGGCCTTCAAGAAGGCAGAAGTTTCATACGTTTTTATAAAAAACGGTCCCACCCATTAAAACAAAATGTGATTGGTTGATTCCACTGTCATTCCAAAATGTTGCCCTATTACAGTCGAATGGCAGATGCCTTTATCTACTGTAGCTTCTGATGGCCTAGCCAATGGCTGACTTAGCTAGATTTAGCTCCCGAGGCCAGCAAAGATTTTTTTCCTGTTCATTATTAGCCCTTTCCAACACAAATTGACGAGATTAAAATCAGAACATCATTGAAAATAATATTATAATAATTATTTTATAAATCCTTAGCCCTTCTCTGAAGACATAGAAGCCCCACTGTGTTTTGGTTAGTAATAATTTGTAGAGTGGTTCTATTTTTTCTCAACATCCATTTTTTCACTATTCAGAACGTAGAAAGAATCCATATGTTGTTCTGAAATATGAACACAGAAATACTGGACATTTTTTACTGTTATGGTGGTGATTTGACAACATTACAATCATGGTCTTGAACTGGATTCACATTTTTCTGGTCTAGGTCTCCTTCTTGTCTCCCGGTCTTGACTCGGTCTCACCTCCGGTGCTTGGTCTTGACTCGGTCTCACTTTAGGTGGTCTCGAACACAACACTGCTTACTAATATCATAGGCAAAATTATTTGGGGTTCAATACCGGAAGTGGAAACTCAAAGCACATGTACTAGATCGCTAACTAAATAAAATACCCACTTTTAGTAGCTATGTATTCATCCAACAGTACATTTAATGTCCTACAAAAAGTAGCAGTTGTAGGTAGCTATGTCCGGCCATGTAGATAGGCCTATAGATCTCATGGCCGGCTTGCCCTATGTCCTTTCAATGGCCGGAGGGGATTTCAAGTGTGCGCCATTCCATATCTCAAATATCTTGGTTGTAAAATAGTTGCTATTGAGCTGAATATTGAGAGTTGATTAATAAAAATACCTACAGAAAACCAAGACCCTCTCTTTGACAGGGACAAGGGAGTGATTGTATAAAATGCAAATGCAGGACAATCAGAATGCATTTTTTCATGAGTGCATGGGGGGGTTAAGTAAGAGTTGCTCGCTCATCACAGCAGCAGGCCCCAGCGAGGGCTCAGGTACAGGGCAGACACTTTCATTACAGGAATTATGAGGATAAAGCACTTAACTGTTTGACCAAATCATGGTTTTAGCCACCCACAAAATGTGTTTTGAGTGAGGTGACAATGTAGAATGAGCTCTTCCTACTTTTATAAGCACCCTTTCTGTTTTTACGATCCATGATCTTGGCTGTCTAACTGATGACAGTCGGAGCAGGTCTCTTTGCTGATGCCGCATTTGACTTTGAATGCGGGTTTGCGTGACGTCAACTCAGCCGTTGCCCACTGATCAGCCAAAGGCTCATTATAGCTTAGTAGAACAGAAAAACTGTACAAAACTCAACCCCAAAATATCTTAACAGGCCCATAGTCCACCGGCCATGTCATGTCGTTGTATTATTTAAACCATTATTTTGGGGGGGTCAATTTCAACCAGCCCAGCCAACTAAAAAATGGTCCAGCCTATCTGGCATTTGCTAGATGGCCAATCCTCCCCTAGGTATAGGCCTACCCACATCCCTCCTTAGAACTCAGGTTGATTTTTAAACAATTATAAAATGGGGGACGTTATTGAAATTTCTAGAATAATATTCACCACCTTTGTTGTGGAAAGCCTAAATTAGTTAAATTACACTGAACAACAACAAATGCAACAATTTCAGTTTTATATAAAGGAAATCAGTCAATTGAAATAAATTCATTAGGCCCTCATTTATGGATTTCACATAAACGATATCTTAACCGCCATCGATAAGAAACAATACTGTGCAGCCGTATTCATTGACCTGGCCAAGGCTTTCGACTCTGTCAATCACCACATCCTCATCGGCAGACTCGACAGCCTTGGTTTCTCAAATGATTGCCTCGCCTGGTTCACCAACTACTTCTCTGATAGAGTTCAGTGTGTCAAATCTGAGGGCCTGTTGTCCGGGCCTCTGGCAGTCTCTATGGGGGTGCCACAGGGTTCAATTCTTGGGCTGACTCTCTTCTCTGTATACATCAATGATGTTGCTCTTGCTGCTGGTGAATCTCTGATCCACCTCTACGCAGACGACACCATTCTGTATACTTCTGGCTCTTCTTTGGACACTGTGTTAACATCCCTCCAGACGAGCTTCAATGCCATACAACTCTCCTTCCGTGGCCTCCAACTGCTCTTAAATGCAAGTAAAACTAAATGCATGCTCTTCAACCGATCGCTGCCTGCACCTGCACGTCCGTCCAGCATCACTACTCTGGACGGTTCTGACTTAGAATATGTGGACAACTACAAATACCTAGGTGTCTGGTTAGACTGTAAACTCTCCTTCCAGACTCACATCAAACATCTCCAATCCAAAGTTAAATCTAGAATTGGCTTCCTATTTTGCAACAAAGCATCCTTCACCCATGCTGCCAAACATACCCTCGTAAAACAGACCATCTTACCGATCCTCGACTTCGGCGATGTCATTTACAAAATAGCCTCCAACACCCTACTCAATAAATTGGATGCAGTCTATCACAGTGCCATCCGTTGTCACCAAAGCCCCATATACTACCCACCACTGGGTAGTAGTGGTGGGTAGTATACGTCGCCAAACCCACTGGCTCCAGGTCATCTACAAGACCCTGCTAGGTAAAGTCCCGCCTTATCTCAGCTCGCTGGTCACCATAGCAGCACCCACCCATAGCACGCGTTCCAGCAGGTATATCTCACTTGTCACCCCCAAAGCCAATTCCTCGTTTGGCCGTCTCTCCTTCCAGTTCTCTGCTGCCAATGACTGGAACGAACTACAAAAATCTCTGAAACTGGAAACACTTATCTCCTTCACTAGCTTTAAGCACCAGCTGTCAGAGCAGCTCACAGATCACTGCCTCTGTACATAGCCCATCTATAAATAGCCCAAACTATGCTTCCCCTACTGTATTTATTTATTTAGCTCCTTTGCACCCCAGTAGTTCTACTTTCAAATCTACCATTCCAGTGTATTACTTGCTATATTGTATATACTTCACCACCATGGCCTATTTTTGCCTTTACCTCCCTTATCTCACCTCATTTGCTCACAGTGTATATAGACTTATTTTTCTACTGTATTATTGGCTATGTTTGTTTTACTCCATGTGTAACTCTGTTGTTATGTGTCGAACTGCTTTGCTTTATCTTGGCCAGGTCGCAGTTGGAAATGAGAACTTGTTCTCAACTTGCCTACCTGGTTAAATAAAGGTGAAAAAAAATAAAAAAAATAAAACATGACTGGGAATACAGATATGCATCGGTCGGTCACAGATACCTTAAAAAAAAAAAGGTAGGGGTGTGGATCAGAAAACCAGTCAGTACCTGGTAAGACCACCATTTGCCTCATGCTGTGCAACATCTCCTTCGCATAGAGTTGTTGATTGTGGCCTATGGAATATTGTCACACTCTTCAATGGCTGTGTGAAGTTGCTGGATATTGGCGGGAACTGGAACACACTGTCGTACATGTTGATCAAGAGCATCCCAAACATGTTCAATGGGTGACATGTCTGGTGAGTATGCAGGCCATGGAAGAACTGGGACATTCAGCTTCCAGGAACTGTGTACAGATCATTGCGACATGGAGCTGTGCATTATCATGCTGAAATATGAGGTGATGGAGGCGGATGAATGGCACAACAATGGGCCTCAGGATCTCGTCACAGTAGCTCTGTGCGTTCAAATTGCCATTGATAAAATGCAATTGCGTTCATATGACTGCCCATACCATAACCCCGTCATGGGGCACTCTGTTCAAAACATTGACATTAGCAAATTGCTCGCCCACATGACACCATACATGCAGTCTGCCATCTGCCCGGTACAGTTGAATCCAGGATTCACCTGTGAAGAACACACTTCTCCAGCGTGCCAGTGGCCTTCGAAGTTGAGCATTTGCCCCTGAAGTTGGTTACGATGCCGAACTGCAGTCAGGTCGAGACCAGATGAGCTTCCCTGAGATGGTTTCTGACGGTTTCTGACAGTTTGTGCAGACATTCTTTGGTTGTGCAAACAAAGTTTCATCAACTGTCTAGTTGACTGGTCTCAGACGATCCTGCAGGGGATGAAGCCGGGTGTGGAGGTCCTGGGCTGGTGTGGTTACACGTGGTCTACAGTTGTGAGGCCGGTTGGAAGTACTGCCAAATTCTCTAAAACGACATTGGAGGCGGCTTATGATAGAGAAATTAACATTACATTCTCTGGCAACAGCTCTGGTGGACATTCCTCCAGTCAGCATGCCAATTGCCTGCTCCCTCAAAACATGAGACATCTGTGGCATTGTGTAGCATGACAAAACTGCATATTTTAGAGTGACCTTTTATTGTCCTCAGCACAAGGTGCACCTGTGTAATGATCATGCTGTTTAATCAGCTTCTTGATATGCCACATCTGTCAGGTGGATAGATTATCTCAGCAAAGGAGAAAATGATCACTAACAGGGATATAAATAGATTTGTACAAAAAATAAGAAATAAGCTTGTGTGTATTAAACATTTCTGGGATCTTTTATTTCAGCTCATGAAACCATGTTGCGTTTATTTTTGTTCAGTATAGTTTGCTTAACAAATAACTTGCATGATGGATTCCAGCTGTGTGCAATACTTGGAGTTAATATACCACAAACACCAAGGAGCTTTTCCAATGGCTTATAAGTAAGGGCACCAAATGGTTTGGGTCAAAAAGATACTGAATACCCTGTTGAAAATGGTATTTAAAAAAAAAATTAAAGGCCTACTCCTTCATTTGAAAAACTACTCCTTTAAGTCAGGAGGAGCACTAAGGTCATGTGTTTGAATAAGCAGAACACAACTGGCATGTGGTCATTACCAAAGGCACTAAATAAAACCCACTGAGATCATCAATTAATTATGTTAATAGTATGGTAACAAGTTAGTGCGACTCACCATAAAGATTATGGTCCACTTGTAGCTCTAAAAAGGGAGAAATCTGAGAGAAGATGTTCCACTATGGCCTACAGAGGAAAGCATTCAGCTGAAATAATGCATATTACTCAAAATACATTGTCAGAATAAATAAAAATAATCTCTATTTTCTCAAAATGTATCTTTTGACATGTGTGTACATACGTGTGTATTCATGTATCTGGAAAAGTTCAAAAACAGCTGCTGGGGCACTATAATGACTTCAATCCAGTAGTGCTTGTGAATATTCCTTCACAAACAAAATAATGCTTCCTTAAACCCATCAAAGCATGACAAAAATTGCTGTCTCATGGGATCTACTACAAAACAATTAATTGAAAGTGGGGGTTGTCCATTTAACGTCCCAACACAAGTAGGCTATTGTATTTTAGAGTGAATAAATCTACAGTGATGAGTCTTCTTAGCAAAAGTATGTATAATGAGAGGATAAGTATATTAATCAAATGGATAGGAGGTACATTTAGGGTCATCCTGGTTTAGCAGTCTTTGAAACTAACATGTGCCACATTAGGGACAAGGGCCTTGCCGCTTCCTGCCTTCTCAGGACCTGAGTCACTGGCAAGGTCATCATCATCATCACTGCCCAAGTCACCAAAGTCATCATCAAGCTCATTGAAGTCCTTCCTCCGAGTACGTCCGGTCATCTTTTGATTGGTGTATTCCTCCTCTTCCTCTCCCTGCTTCTGTGTGTTAACCCTTTGGGAGGAATTTGAATTAAAAACGGAATGGAACACAGATTTTTACAGCCTGAAACTACTAGTGCCCAACAGCACACTTTTGGAATGTCGACCCAGGTTTTTTGTAGGTTCTTCAGAGACTTAAGCCAATTGAAATAGAAGTAGGGAAGACTCTGGATAGTTGTAACACTTTTTACCTTTTGGATAGTTACTCCAAGCTTTTTAATAGCTACAGAGTTCAAAATGGGATACAAACAACTTACATTTGTTTGCTACAAATTTATTTTAAAGCAATCAGAGAATGCATGATTTTGTCTCAAACACATGGAGCGTAATGTCACAACTGAACCCGGGGTCAATTAACAGTATTTGGGGTGTAATATAAAGATTATTTTTAAAATCCATTACACTCATACCTGTATTCAGGTTGAAAATGGCAGATTTTGACACTGATAAGTGCCTAAATTGGAACGCCGTGGCTGTACAGTAACATGCTAAGTCAGAGCTCTGGCTCTGTATGGGTTTTGACGGACGGCCATTCTGAACTTGAGCACCTCGTGCGACAAGACGCTCACTGTGCACACTTTGGAGAGGTGTGTGGTAGCGCTGGGACAATAAACCGGAAATTATCAATACCGACCACTTATCACATGCATTTTTCGGATATCGTTCAATGCGATAAGTAGTCTAAACTAAAGAAATTTGAAATGAAATAAGTTTGCTAATATGGGTGATTGTTAATGGGATAATTGATGGCTACAACCATCAAACTAGTAGTAGTAGTTTAAAGGATAATAAAATAAAATAAAAAAAAATCGGCACTAACCCATAATGACAAAGCAAAAACAGGTTTTGAAATTGCAAATTTGTATTTATTTTTTAACCCCGGAAATATCACATTTACATAAGTATTCAGACCCTTTACTCAGTACTTTGTTGAAGTACCTTTGGCAGCGATTACAGCCTCGAGTCTTCTTGGGTATGACACTACAAGCTTGGCACACCTGTATTTGGGGAGTTTCTCCCATTCTTCTCTGACGATCCTCTCAAGCTCTGTCAGGTTGGATGGGCAGCGTCGCTGCACAGATATTTTAAGGTTTCTCTAGAGATGTTCGACCGGGTTCAAGTCCTGGCTATGGCTGGGCCACTCAAGGACATTCAGAGACTTGTCCGGAAGCCACTGCGGTGTTGTCTTGGCTGTGTGCTTAGGGTCAATGTCCTGTTGGAAGGTGAACGTTCGCCCAGTCTCAGGTCCTGAGTGCTCTGGAGCAGGTTTTCATCAAGGATCTCTCTGTACTTTGCTCTGTTCATCTTTCCCTCGATCCTGACTAGTCTCCCAATCTCTGCTGCTGAAAAACATCCCCACAGCATGATGCTGCCACCACCATGCTTTACCGTAGAGATGGTGCCAGGTCTTCTCCAGACGTGGCGCTTGGTTTTATCAGACCAGAAAATCTTGTTTCTCATGATCTGAGTCTTTAGGTGCCTTTTGCCAAACTCCAAGCGGGCTGTCATGTGCCTTTTACTGACGAGTGGCTTCCGCCTGGCCACTCTACCATAAAGTCCTGATTGTTAGTGCTGCAGAGATGGTTGTCGTCGTGTTAGGTTCTCGATCTCCACAGAGGAACACTGGAGCTCTGTCAGTGTGACTATCAGGTTCTTGGTCACCTCCCTGACCAAGGCCATCCCCCCCCCACCGATTACTCAGTTTGACCTTCCAAATCATGTCCAATCAATTGAATTTACCACAGGTGGACTCCAAGTTGTAGAAACATCAATGATGATCAATGGAAACAGGATGCACCTGAGCTCAATTGAGTCTCATAGCAAAAGGTCTGAATACTTATGTAAATAAGGTATTTGTTTCCTATGTTTTCTAAATTTGCTGTCATTATGGGGTATTGTGTGTAAATTGAGGGATTTTTAAAAATTTAATACATTTTAGAATAAGGCTGTAACAAAATGTGTAAAAAGGGAAGGGGTCTGAATACTTTCCGAATGCACTGTAAAACACAATGCTTTATGGGTAAATAATCACAATAAAGACACAGGGTGATGTTGCCCAACCCCAGTCTACAATGAACAAGGTAAATTTGGATGATTTGTTTCACTTTGGCTGCGGATATGACTTTTCTGTACCATTCTTCCCAAGCGCTAAAGGTCCCGAAGCTTCTGCACATGTGCGGATCACGTTCTGCGCATGCGTTTCTTTACCTCTACTTTATGCAAAACAAAATGCGTGGTCTCCCTCACTTCACATTTCTAACTGTCAATCGTGAATGAAAATTCTCTCAAGTTTTACCGGTGAAACGTCTATACAGCATCTGCATACAAACCATTTGATCTCAGTCAGTTTCACTGGGATGTGAATTTAGATTTTCTTGAGTTAATTATACAGTGTTATTTTGAAGTAGTGTTGTTTTGAATTATGTACAGTGAGCGAATTTTGCCTAGTAGCGCACCGTTGAGGTTTGGCCACGTGAGACAAAAATGCAACCATTTGCACAATATTCCTTAAATCCGCAAAACTAGGTGGTGTTTTTGCCTTACAGTAGCATACTATTATATTCAGTTCTGCTATGTAGAATACTATCATTATGTGATCTTGCACATTGATTCAGCTTTGATCTAACTTTGTTAAATGAGCACCATACGCCAGAGTAACCTGTTTTATACGAGTAGCTAAGAGTAGAGACTGTGCGTGAAGTATAGAATCCCGCGAATGCGCTGAAGCTTCGGGACCTTAAGTGCTCGGTAAGGTCCAGAAAAGTTGGCTCCGCAGCCACTCAATATTTGTATCCCTTCAGTAGATAGCAGTCTTTGAAACGCTGTGTTTATCTTATAGGAATGTTTTCTGGACTTTGATTGACAAGCTGCATTATGAACACCCCCCCGAAACAGACAACACAGTTCCCAAGCAACACCTCTGCCAGCTTAGCCCATTGTGTGGGCTTTACACTCTCACACACACACACACACACACACACACACACACACACACAATAGCGTAGGAAGTAGGAACACTCACGGAATTACGATGTCCTCTTTCTTCCCACACTTGGCACAAAGCTCCAGCTTCAGGGCACAGATTTTACAAATGACGTGATATGCATCCTTCACCGTCTTCTGAGAACATTTCACACTAAAACACACAAAAACACTGAATACCCAACAAGCTTCCCTGGGTCTTCCACATTTAAAACAAGTATAGAGAAAAACATGCCCCTCACGAATGATGTAGCGCTCCTACTTGTGTCAATTATTCCAACGCATGTTGCGTGGATTAATGATATATATCTCTATTAGTTTTTACATGTTGGTTGTGCATTTTCAGAAGTCTCCTTGCACGGTTTCAACCGCAATGATGTGTATACACCGAATAGTTGACGCCTCTATCTGGCCAATAAGACCATTTAAAGCCACTGTGCCAACATCTTAGCACTCCTCCTTTCAGGGTTTTGAGTAATGGGAGTGCATTGACAAAAATCTATATCCCCACATTAAGTAAGTCAACCTATCAATAATGGCACGATGTGTGCATATGGATGCAGCCAGTGCCAATTCAATGGATGTGGAAAAGCCATTTAATTTGAAAGTACCAAAATTATATACACTGTAAAACTTCAATTAAATTGCCAAGTCTTAACTGGGCAATGGCACACATTTCAAAAAAAAAAAAAAATGTTTTAAATAAACGCTGGGTCTAAATTAATTGTTTGAGGTTTCATGTTTGATTTGTTACATTAATTCAGTAATGACTCAAAAAATATATGTTAATCATCCGTTTTGAATCGTCAGTAAAAAAAAAAAAAAAAAAATGTTGCCTGCGAACAGCTGAGAACTGCTAGCTAACTGGCAAGCACAAAAACAGTCATACCCCTAGATATCGAGAAGGGTGTAATTGCGGCCAGCATTGCAGGAACCCCTCTTTATACCTCTATTGGTCAATTCTTAAGTTAGGAACGACAGGAGGCGGGGACGCTCCAGTACAGTAGGTGGCAACAATGCACAATAACGTTGGATGCCAGCCGCCATAACCGGTAGGCGGTGTCCTACGCCCCCGAATATCGGCATTGCTTTTCCGCAGTGCTGTTAACGACGGCAAGGGCTGTTTGTTAGCTTAGCCAGCTAGTCTTAAACCTGCTCTTGTGTACGTGAGACGTTAGCGTCCCACCTCTTCAACAGCCAGTGAAACTGCTGGGCGCCAAATTCAAATACAGAAATAATAAAAATTCAGAAAACAAAACATATTTTACATAGGTTTAAAGATTAACTTCTTGTGAAGTTAATGCGAAAGCATACCTTACGATTTTTTGAGAACATAGCCCAGCAGACAAATCATTACAAAGAGTAACCAGCCAAGTAGAAGAGTTACACAAGTCAGAAATAGAGATAAAATTAATCCCTTACCTTTGATGATCTTCATATGGTTGCACTCAGCAGACATTCATTTACTCAATAAATGTTCCTTTTGTTCGATAAAGTCTCTTTATATCCAAAAACCTCAGTTTTGTTCACGCGTTTTCTTCAGTAATCCACAGGCTTAAACGCAGTCAAAACAGGCAGACAAAAAATCCAAATTGTATCTGTAAAGTTCATAGAAACATGTCAAGTGATATTTATATTCAAGCCTCAGGTTGATTTTAGCCTAAATAATCGATAATATTTCAACCGGACAATAACGTCGTCAATATAAAAGTTAAACAAGAAAGCCACTCTCTCGGTCGCATGCATGAAAAAGCTCTGTGACACTTTAGGGTCCACTCATTCAGACTGCTCTTACTTCCTAATTTTTTCAGAATACAAGACTGAAACAATTTCTAAAGACTGTTGACATCTAGTGGAAGGCATAGGAACTGCAATTTGAGTCCTAAGTCAATGGATACTGTAATGGCATTGAATAGAAAACTATAAAACCAACAAAACAAAAATAATTCCGAATTGATTTTTCTCAGGTTTTCGCCTGCCAAATCAGTTCTGTTATACTCACAGACACTATTTTAACAGTTTTGGAAACTTTAGAGTGTTTTCTATCCAAATCTACCAGTTATATGCATATCATATCTTCTGGGCCCGAGAAGCAGGCAGTTTAATTTGGGCATGCTTTTCATCCAAAATTCCAAATGCTGCCCCCTACCCTAGAGAAGTTTTAAGGATTACTCTGGTACACAGCAGGTGGGGCCAACATACTAGAAAGCTACCTAGCATACGGTGTCGCCCTACCTGTGCTAGCGAGAGGCGGGGGCGACCGGTAATAGGCTTGGACGGTCTACCATATACCGGGGTATTTGGAAATAGCCACGGCATGGTTTTTCAATACCGTTGAAACTATGTCTTGGAATTTTTTATACTCATGTATATTTCTACCTACTTTTTAAGCAAATATCTGCAGTCAACTTGTGCAAGATGTTAGGAGATAAAGATCGCGTTCTTCATTTCAACTGTCAGAATTTTTAAATTATGAAGTTTATCAGTAGTCCCCAGTCACGTGGTGTTTGTTTACAAGCACACAACGACGAGACTTGTGCAGCCAGGGGATCTAGTTACAGTATGGAATTCACAACTAAATGTTTGTCAGCTAGATATCTTATAAGTCAACTGTCTAAATTGTGCTAAATGCAAAACCAAGTTACGTTTGGTAATAGCAGAGAATACAATCCTGGATCAAGAGCCTTGCTGTCTAATATTTTTTGTGTGCGTGCAACACACTGATTGGCATTTTTTTTGTTACTTGTATAACTTTGAGCTGGGATGTATGTCTGGTGTACTGGTGTGTTTCTTCTTAAAACCAAAAGAAAGAACCAACATATAACATTATCACAAATGGGTTAAAGTAAGTATTGATGGACAGACAAGTATACATCCACAATAACATAAGATGTTTGAGAAAACCTTATACTTTTTCCCCATACAGGTTAAGGTTGGAATAGGTTTAATAGGTTGAAGGAAAATAAGATTTTGAATGGAAAGAAATGTTAGGTGTCCACGAGGACAATAGAGCATAGCATGTGTGTACTCACCATGTTCGAGGTTGGGAAAGGGATTTGTATTTGTTGTATTTGACTTTCCACTCAATAACTTCCTTGCAGCGTTGACATAACCCGTCGTGGACCTTCGAGTTTGCTATCTGCAATAATAACATCCGATATACACACACAGAGAAAAGTAAACGAGTAGAGCTACAATTAGCCCAGCAGTATCCATACAAATGGTGAACATACTGTAGCTGACTTGCCAGAGTGGCTCCAAATGTACGTTAGCCAGCCAGTCATAAGACCCTACCTTTACTTGAACACTTGCTCCATATTTGTCGTTCTTGTAAGCAGTCGTGTTTTGGTGCTTTTGTCCTCGCGAGCGCGATGCGTTGCCCTTTTGAGAACTCATTTTGATCTAAACATAGGTTTCTAACGTTGATATCAGCTACCACAACACATGGACCAGCGACTCATCAGCAACACACAAGAAAAGTCCTTCCGGGTCACGGATTTTTGACGTTTCGAAATAAAAGCCTCTCAGAGAAGTGTCACTAACCACGTTTCATCCACAGTTTTTATTCGAGTAAAGGCATACCATATACAAAAAAATCACGACAGTTGTGATGGAAACAGGAAGCCTGGGGCTGTTTTTCATGGTTCGGTCCAGGCCCCTTAGTGCCAGTGAAGGGAAATGTTAATGTTACAGCATATAATTATATTAAAGTCCAGACGATTCTGTGCTTCCAACTTGTGACAACAGTTTGGAGAAGACCCTTTCCCGTTTCAGCATGACAATGCCCCCGTGCACAAAGCGAGGTCCATACAGAAATGGTTTGTCGAGATCGGTGTGGAAGAACTTGACTGGCCTGCACAGAGCCCTGATCTCAAACCCATCGAACACCTTTGGGATGAATTAGAACGCCAACTGCGAGCCAGGCCTAATCGCCCAACTTCATTAATGCTCTTGTGGCTGAATGGAAGCAAGGCCCTGCAGCGTTGTTCCAACATCTACTGGAATGCCTTCCCAGAAGAGTGGATGCTGTTATAGCAGCAAAGGGGGGGGACCAATTCCATATTAATGCCCATGATTTTGGAACGAGATGTTCCACGAGCAGGTGTCCACACACTTTTGGTCATGTAGTTTATTACAAATATCCACATGCGAATATGTTATTGTTCTAATTGAAATATTGTATTGACACTTTCCCTTTCAGATAACGCATTTTCCTCATCCCCAGTCCGCATAAAATTTAAATAAGTATGACATTCAACATTGAAGCTCTAATGGTGCTTTCAAGACAACTGGGAACACAGACAAAAACTATGTCAAATTTATTTTATTTTTATTTAACTAGGCAAGTCAGTTAAGAAAAAATTCTTATTTTCAGTGACGGCTTAGGAATAGTGGGTTAACTGCCTGTTCAGGGGCAGAACAACAGATTTGTACCTTTTCAGCTCGGGGATTTGAACGTACAACCTTTCGGTTACTAGTCCAACGCTCTAACCACTAGGCTACCCTGCTGCTCCGGCACGTCACGTCAGTGATCTTCAGGTCGGAAAGTCGGAGCTATAGACAGATGGCTAAGTTTCCGACTTTGAATTCTGTGTTGACCGTTCAAAACGATTTTCCCAGTCGGCGCTAGTTTTTTCAGAGTTCCCCGTTGTCTTCAAAGTAGGCTACTAAAGTCGGAGATTTCCGAGTTTCCCGTTGTTTTGAAGGCGGCATTAGTTCCCAGTGATGAGGTTCGATTAATCACACCGGGCGCCCGTTTAGGCGTGTTTTCTATCGGTTGAAGGTTGATTGCATTCGATTTGGAATGGCTGCCTGCCGGGCGTGAGCCAGGTGCCCGCTTCAAAGCCACAGCAAAGTCATCTCAAAATTAAAGTGACTTAATTAAGCACGTGTAGTAATTACTAGGATTCTGTGTTTTCCCATGCAAAAGGGATTGCTTTTGATGAAAACGCTTTATTTGCACTTCCAATGAATAGTAGTTAGAAAAATCGAACATTTATTTTATCGGGGGAAAAAAAGTGTGCTTCTGGACCATCCATCATGCTGCCTTGTTGACAAAATGATCGAGCGGCGCAGACTACTGTTCGATTTCAGAAGGGCGCGCCTCCCTCCGCGCTTTTGTCTGATGACGTGACGGACTATGTTCGGTGCCCCGCGGCTCAGCATAATCGAATACGCCCAGTGGGTCAGTAGTTTTCAACGCTGCAAAACACCGCCTTGAGCAATCTGATTGGTCTCTGTTAGCACATTGTAGTTTGTAATTGGCTTTCTAATAAACCAATCCAATCATCATCTCGCCACTGCGGTTTCGATATGTTCCTCAGACGGTTTCCTTGCCTTGAACGGAAGACATCTAGCGACAGTGAGATAGCTACAAGGATTGAAACTGGTGACAGTCAACATTTATATAGCATATTTGTTTACGCAAGTCTTGTGGATGCAATTAAGTCATTATCCGGACTACTTGTTGACAAGCTAGAGTGGTAAGCAGTCGGAGCTTGGTTTGGGTAGTCGTACAAGTATCAAGAAAATACATAGCTATTTAACGCTACCTATAAGAGAGTGGACGAGGGGGAACGAATGGACATTAAAGTCAACCTGCCTGGTTAACTAGCTACCTGTACTTGTTTCCAGTTAGCTATTTTTCATCAGCTGGCTTGTTCAGACGTTAACGACAACCCGTGACGTTACCAATAACCAGGTATGTATGTATGTGATCCTCTTCGCCGTTTGCCAGTTTTTCAAAGCTTAACAATATTGCCGGTGTTTGTTAGTTTGCTAACTCATGTAAATTAGCTGCTAGCTACCTTTTCTTTGCTGAGCACTGCGTGACTGTTCACTTAAATGAGACCTACGATTTGTTTTCGCTAATCGATGCGACGCAATTCTGGCAAACACGATAGGGATTCAGAAATAGTCTTAGTGAGAGGGAATACAAATGACACCAATATCTTTTCTTAAAGCATGTGTGGGTCACAGAATACATTGAAAACACCTAGCCATTTCACCAGGGGCACATTTTGATAGGACATCATTGAAACAACAGGCAGTGCAGACAGATCATCACAAAGACGCTGACCAACAGGCTCTTATCAAACCAACTATAAGTTATTTCTGAAAGCAAGCCTGGGACCGAGGAGGCATTGTTAAAGCTACTCTATGTACTCAGCGTAGCAAGAAACTTTGAGGCAGACAGAAGAAATGCTCATCAGTACTATAGCTGTCGAATGATCCCATGGCCAAGGAAGGCCATACACTATTGATTCTCTTCTGCATGTATGTAAAAGCAACTTTGTTGAGGGCAAGCCTAGGGGAGTTCATGTGCATGTCCCACTTAACAAGACAGGGTGGATAGAGAGCTTTGAGAATCCCTGCACACCAGCCTAGTAGCCTAAACACTTGCGGTCGACTCTTCCCAGGGTTTGCCGAACCAAAAATACATGTTTATCCTCAACTTGTTTTAGATACAGGGTTTCTGTTTATCAGAGAGTTTAAGCAGAGGTGAAATCTGGTTATACGCTTTAAAATGTGTGACTCATGGTCGGTTGTCGGTCTGTTTGTGGAGTGAGTAATACATCAGTGGTCGAGACTCAGCTGTGTGTCTGAGCATACTTTCAAAATGGCCATCAATAACTGGGGTGTGCTTGTGCACTGGGCTGGATAAGAGACATGAGGTGTACAATTAACCTAACCACATGTAAACACGCGTGCACCTTAAACCCTCTCATTTGTCCTCCGTCTTGGGGAGATCATGCAAGTGTTGGCTATTTAATGGCTATTTTTAGTAATAGTGAATGATGAGCAGTAAATGGTAATGACCCCCCCCCCCCCCCCCTTGCCCCAGCAGGGTTTGAGGATGAACCACCTGTCCCTGAGTGAGCTGTGCTGCCTATTCTGCTGCCCTCCATGCCCCAGCAAGATCACCTCCAAGTTGGCCTTCCTGCCCCCGGAGCCCACCTACACCCTCTTGTGTGACGAGAGCGGCAGCCGCTGGACCCTGCACCTGTCTGAGCGCGCAGACTGGCAGTACTCGGCGCGTGAGAAGGACGCCATCGAGTGCTTCATGACGCGCACTTCACGCGGCAACCGCATCGCCTGCATGTTTGTGCGCTGCTCGCCCAGTGCCCGCTTCACGCTCCTCTTCTCGCACGGCAACGCCGTGGACCTGGGCCAGATGAGCAGCTTCTACATCGGCCTGGGCTCACGCATCAACTGCAACGTCTTCTCCTACGACTACTCTGGCTACGGGGCCAGCTCGGGGAAACCCTCGGAAAAGAACCTGTACGCCGACGTGGACGCCGCCTGGCACTCCCTCAGGACACGGTAAGTAAAGTGACCAGGGGGCGGAGGTGATGGTGGAGGAGTACCTGTCTGTGACGTTGTTGTGTCCTACCAAGAGTTGTTGGCTGTCTTTCCACCTTCAGCTCGCTCCATGGCTTATACGCCCTAGGTTGGAAAGCAAGGTGGGGACAGCTTTTCTTGTTCATTACATCGAATGATGATTGAAAATGTGTAGGCTATGGTGTCTCCTCTACCCGTTCGCCCCATAGGCAATGGCTTTCTGTTCACTGGTTCCTCTAAGCCATCCCTTTGGCCCTCCATTTATCCATCTCGATGAATTGATCCCCATGAAACCTCTAGTCTCAACACTCTCTTCCGCCCTTTGTCCTCTATGACATCCCCTCTCCAGTCTGTTTTGTCTTGTCGACAGCTCTCGGTCCCAGGTGGGGTCCTATACTAACACACACAGCTTCCCTGTGTCTTCGCATGTGACATGTTTAAGCTGGATATTTTGTTTGTGGCTTTGTTTATGCACAGTTTTTTGGGGGGTGGAATAAAAGTGAATCCAGATTTATTTCCTGCATCATGACGGCAAATCAAAGCAACAAACAAATGAGTTGGAGGAAAGATGGAACGTCCAAAGACACATGGAGAAAGACAGAGAAAAGAGTGACTCACACCGAGTGCCACTTAGGGCCAAATTGCCCAGCATAATGACATTGACTAGAATAAGTGGTCCTCCATATAATAGGCCTCCTTGGGGGGGGGGGGGAGTCAGAGTCAAGTTAAACAGGAAAATATTATCATACAGAGACGAGTCTACATACAGCAGGTTATACTGTAGCTAGGGCTGAGAAACCTGTCTGATTGCTACTACTTTTACATTTCAGTATGATGTGAATATGAATTCATTATGAAAGTAAGGACATTTGAATATATTATGATTGTGTTGAACTGGCAAAGTGGTGTTTCACCCAGGCACCTGTGGAATTGTTTTAAGATGGTCATACCATAGATCATTTAGCTATTTGATTTGGAATTTTAGGATCCTTCTGGGTATTAAAAAAAACATTTATGCTACAGACGTTATTGTGAGAAGACCAATTTTTGGGATGTCTCATGGTCTGACAAACACCGACGTAGCGGAAGGCCGACATAGGCGGATGCTTTGGATTGAGACGCAGCCCATGCAAAATACTAGCTTAAACTGACAATGTTTATTTATAAAAATAAAAATAAAAAAGCTATCAGATGTGTTTGTTTTCTGTCCCAATTTACTTCTACAGTGTATATAGAGTAGGACATTTTCATGAGGCTGGTATTGAACGGAACATCACAATCTGATTCATGGCTCCAGTAATGTGACACAGATAAGCAGAGCTTTCTCTGGCATTGTGTAAGGCTAAACTGCACATTTGTAAAAAATAATTTAACTAGGCAAGTCAGTTAAGAACATTTTTATTTACAATGACGGCCTAGGAACAGTGGGTTGTTCAGGGGCAGAAGGACAGATTTTTACCTTGTCAGCTCTGGGATTCGATCTAGCAACCTTTTGGTTATTGGCCCAACACTCTAACCACTAGGCTACCTGCCACATGAGTGAGGAGTATAGTCACTGAAGACTACAGTAGTTTGGACTCGACTGCGGGACAGACGGCTCCTCTTTGCATTGCAAATTCTGTAACAGATCTCGTTAAGTATGAAGGTGGCAGCAGCATCAACAGTGAAAGCACTGGCGTCCATCTACCAATGTGGGCTTCCATTGCTCAGGAGAGGAGAACCTCGAGACAGCACCACATGGGTGGTGGGGTTTGTAGTCCTTGTTGATTGACAATAGCCTAATTTCCACTATCAAGCCAGATGAGGCCGTGCTACTTTTAATTTGGCCCAAGGCTTAGTATAGCCTATCTCTGTGCCCGATTCGAGTGCTTCAAACCATGCACATTTTCAGATGGCCAGTGCTTTCTGTCTCCAATGTCAAATTGTTTTCCACCTCAAAATTATGCCAGGTTCTGCCCCACTACGCCACCCATCCACTGGTTATCCAAAGCTCCATGTCAGTAATTGCCAAACTGACTGACACCCTCATGGTAGAAGATGCCCCTGATGGCAGATAAGATAAGCCCACCTCTCCCATAAGTCTTATTTGTAACCACACAGGGCAAAAAGACACAGACCTCAGATCAGCGCAATGGGGACCTTCCTTACCCTGTGGCCTCCATGCCACTGCCTGCCCCAAGTATACACAGGGCATGTGATATTGTTCTGTTCTACAGGGAGGCCTGGCCTCCTTAAAATAACATGGTTAATCTTGGTGTGTTTCACTGCCCTGTGTTTGGATTAACAGAGACATGTCTGTCAATCATCTGATCACAACAATACAAAACTTCACACAACTAAACTCACTGGGGTTCAGATAGTGGGGAAACTTGTAAATTTTTTAGATGCAGATATGATAAAGATGACCATAGAATTAGAATACTCTAGTAATTTAATGGCATCTCTATTAGAGGTCGACTTTTTTTTTTTTTCAACGCCGATACTGATTATTGGAGGACCAAAAACAGCCTCTTTTTTTGTTGGCTTTTTTTATATTTTAAATGTGTTTTAAATATTTGTAGTAATGGCAATTACAACAATACTGAATGAACAATGAACACTTTAAAAAAAAAACTTAATTTAATACATTTTATTTAGTCTCAAATGAATAATGAAACATGTTCAATTTGGTTTAATTAATGAAAAAACAGTGTTGGAGGAGAAAATAAAAGTGCAATGTGCCATGTAAAAAAGCTAAAGTTCCTTGCTCAGAACATGAAAATATATGAAAGCTGGTGGTTCCTTTTAACATGAGTCTTCAATATACCCAGTTAAGAATTTAGGTTGTAGTTATTATAGGAATTATGACGCATTGACTATTTCTCTCTCTACCATTTGTATTTCATATACCTTTGACTATTGGATGTTCTTATAGGCAATATAGTATTGCCAGCCTGATCTCGGGAGTTGATAGGCTTGAAGTCATGAACAACGCTGTGTATCAAGCATTGCTAAGAGCTGCTGGAAAACGCACTAAAGTACTGTTTGAATGAATGCTTACGAGCCTGCTGCGGCCTACCACCGCTCAGTCAGACTGCTATATCAAATCATAGACTTAATTATACTAAATACGAGCCTTAGGTCATTAATATGGTCAAATCTGAAAACTATCATTTCGAAAACAAAGCGTTTATTCTTTCAGTGAAATACGGAACTGTTTTGTATTTTATCAAACGGGTGGCAACCCGAAGTCTACATATTGCTGGTCCTTTGTACAACCTTCAATGTTATGTCATAATTATGTAAAATTCTGGCAAATGAATTACGGTCTTTGTTTGGAAGAAATTATCTTCACACAGTTCGCAACGAGCCAGGCTGCCAAAACTGCTGCAAATACCCTAACTCTGCTTGCACTGAATGCAAGAAGTGACACAATTTCCCTAGTTAATATTGCCTGCTAACATGAATTTCTTTTAACTAAATATGCAGGTTAAAAAAAATATACTTGTGTATTGATTTTAAGAAAGGCATTGATGTTTATGGTTAGGTACATTGGTGCAACGATTGTACTTTTTTTCATGAATGCGCTTTTGTTAAATCATCACCCGTTTTACGAAGTTGAAGTAGGCTGTGATTCGACGATTAATTAACAGGCACTGCATTGATTATATGCAACACAGGACAAGCTAGTTAACCTAGTAATATCATCAACCGTGTTTTTTTTTTTTTGTATTAGGTACGTTTTTAATGCTAGCTAGCTAGCAATTTACCTTGGCACCTTGCAGCCACAAGGTCCTTTTGATGCTGCACTCGTGTAACAGGTGGTCAGCCTGCCACTCAGTCTCCTCGTGGATTGCAATATAATCGCCTTCCAAAAAATGCCGATTACCGATTTGTTATGAAAACTTGAAATCGGCCCTAATTAATCGTCCCACCTCTATACAAGACACCTGTCTGAGTGGACTGATCCACTGTGGAGGACATGGGGATCAGTCTAAAACGTGCTACTGAAATTATATATCTTGGTTACGTAAGAACAATGGTGCCACACTAAAAAAAATGTATAATTTTGTTATAAAATAAATGTGCTTTGTCCCGAGTTGGTTAGTGGTCGCTGTTCACGGTTCTGAAACGCATCAGTGCGCTGTTGAATTGGCGCCTTTTCCTAGACCATGTTGCTATGTGCATAAAAACAAGGGTAACTTCATATTAATGTTGAGAACAATGTGGCGGAGGCAGCAATAGAATGAGGAGATGAAACAGCCCTTGCCTTATTGTCTAACAAAATTGAGGAGAATGTCTGCAGTATTGAAGGTCCCCAAGAACACAGTGGCCTCCATTCTTAAATGGAAGAAGTTTGGAACCACCAAGACTCTTCCTAGAGCTTGCATCCCCGCCAAACTGCACAATCAGGGGAGAAGGGCCTTGGTCAGGGAGGTGACCAAGAACTCGATGGTCACTCTGACAGAGTTCCTCTGTGGAGATGGGAGAAGCTTCCAGAAGGACAACCATCTCTGCAAACTGAAGCCACTCTTCAGTAAAAAGGCGCATGACAGCCTGCATGGAGTTTGCCAAAGGCACCTAAAGGACTCTCAGACCATGAGAAACAAGATTCTCTGTTCTGATGGAACCGATATTGAACTCTTTGGCCAGAATGCCAAGAGTGAAGCATGGTGGTGGCAGCATTATGCTGTAGGGATGTTTTTCAGCGGCAGGGAGACTAGTCAGGGTCAAGATGAACGGCGCAAAGTACAGAGATCCTTGATGATAAACCTTCTCCAGGCCCTATTGTGCTCTCTTCGGATGGGATTAGTTTTACTGGGGGAGGTCGGGCAATGTAATTATGAGCACACAACACCACGTGTAATTTTACTCCCGTCCGAATCTGCCAGACAGTAAATATTTTTCACGCCCCAATTTTGTGGTATCCAAATGTCCCATCGCGGCAACTCCCTTACGGACTCGGGAGAGGTGAAGGTCAAGAGCTGTTCGTCCAAGCCACACTGATTCTTGACAAAATGCCCGCTTAACCCGGAAACCAGCCACTATCAATTTGTCAGAGGAAACGCTGTACACCTGGCGACCGTGCCAGCATGCATGGGCCCGGCCCGCCATAGGAGACGCTAGAGCGCGATGGGACAAGGACATCCCTGCCGGCCTAACCCGGACGATGCTGGGCCAATTGTGCACCGCACAATGGGTCTCCCGGGTCACGTCCGGCTGTGACAGAGCCTGGACTCGAACCAGGATCTCTAGTGGCACAGCTAACACTGCTATGCCTTAGACCACTGTGCCACTCGAGAGGCCTGTCAGTAATTTTTACATGGCAGGAGAGTAACTATTCCAGCCAGAATAACCTACTGTTTTTTGTTTTTTTGGCCTACTCCAAGGTCCTCTCAATACTAGTCCTGTGCAAATAGACATTCCTGTGTTGAGAGAAATGTTTACGTTTGACATGTGTTTTCGCAAGAAAACAATAACTGATTCGATAAATTGAACTAAGTGCTGCGCATTAACTTAGGCTTCATGTAGGACATTCATATATGAACTTTCACATTGAATGCTTGTGTTTTGTGCGTATGAATTGAATCTTGCCAAATGCATCAGTAAAAAATCCTAAGCCTATTTAATTCAACCCTTGCTGTTAATATCTATGAAAGCAGAATACGACTGGCCTAAATGTTTCTAAATGATTTAACTTTCTCATCCATAGCCTTAAAACGCATTTCAATTCCATTCTTCATGATCACCAAATGATCACCAAAATATCTTAATGATTATGATCACACTTCCTCATTTCAAATATTATGGCGACAGTAAACCAAAGATGGTTTAGAAACTTGGGAACCAAGTTCAGTGTGGCCCTAACCCCTCAACATGTTAAAATAATGTATATTCATTCCTAGAATAAAAACCTCCAGGCTTCCGTCATAACTGTCAATTTATTGAACAAAAATAAGAATTACAGGGGGCAGTTTGGGAAAAAAATTATACAAATCCCATCTGAATTGTCCTCTGGAATAACAGACATTCTGGAGTAATAATTACATGACTAACGTTCTCTAATACTAGTCCTGTGCGACTCGGCCTTTGGTCATGTGATACATATGTGTCACGTGAAGCGAGCAAGGGTTGAGGGAATAGGGAATGTTTTTCCTAAACAAATTAATGATTTCGGTACAGAGCTTTTCAGTCAAATTACTGTAATTATGTTGCAGTTTCAGGAATACGGACCGTGGGATGAACACTTTGCTGTTCTATGGTGGTCGCTGCAGCAGGGAGGAGGGAGACAATGGGTTCTAGTCAGTCGCTATTTTTTATATTTTTAGCACAGCAATTCTGAGCCCTGCACATTCAAATCAATTGCTGGTCGTACTCCCTCTAGTAATTTTGTCTTAATTATTTAATCAAACAGTGTGCTTAAAGCATCAGACATGCTCAATATATGGAAAAATACAAGTTGTATTTAAATGTAGACCAATCAATTGGTCGAAAGAGCAGACAACTCTCTTGGTCGACTAAGATCTTATTTAGTCGGGGACAGCCCTAATGTGTGTGCTGTATGTTTCTTTGTTCTGGTGCAGGGTGAGGTCGGCTTTCTTTTTACCTGAGTAGTCGGGTGACTCAGTCATGAGTCAGAAGGTGTGTCCCACACCGTCAGCAGACAGCTTTGCCGGTGTGTACACACACACTCTTTATTGTTGCATATTGTCCTCGGGTATAGGGCGTGCAGCCAGTATCCGTGTTATGGCATTGAGGCCCCATACCTGGGTGTGTCGGTAACACCATCTGCTCTCTTCACCACACAGAGAGAGGGAGACGATAGGGAAGTAGGCTGACATCCGGAATGGGATGGACAGAGGACAACCTGTTTAACGAACCATGTCCTAGATAAGACCACTTTATCGAAATTTCTTTCATAAGAAGGGTGTGATTGTGTTGTGTACGCAAGTAGGATGACATGTTCAGTGTGTAGTATACACAGTTTGTTTTTGAAGTTGTTGACACCCGTTTGTGTGAGATTCTGGAACTGAAAGGGTTTTGTTTTCTCAGTGTGAGCCTGCTGTGGTTGGGAGAGCTGTCCACTCCTATAGAATAGTGCTGTATAATTTTCTTTTCACTTGGACTTGGAGGTGTTCCAGCAGTCAATCCTCCTAAGTCTAATATTGACTGGTAGCCTAGCAACAGATCTCCAGTGAGGTTTCAGACAGAATTTTATAGGATCTCTACTGAGACCCAATGCAACCCCGGCAACAACCTGTGCCCCAGGAAGTGAAAACGACAAACTTCCTAATCAATCATATTATTGATTGGAGACAACATGAAGGTCTCTTCTCCAGCATTACACACACACACACACACACACACACACACACACACACACACACACACACACACACACACACACACACACACCATAGGGCAACCCACACAATAAGTGGTTTTATTAACTCGTGGTTCGTAACGTCATTTGGTATGGGGCGACAATGCCCTGCACACAATGGCAGTAGTGTCCTCCGTCTGAGGGTAACCACTCAATCTTCAGTTCCGATTGACATGACTGGGAGCCAGTGGAGGCTGCTGAGGGGAGGACGGCTCATAATGGCTGCAATGGAGTCAATGGAATGGTATCAAACATTCTATTGACACCATTCCAGACATTATTATGATCCATCCTCTCAGCAGCCTCCACTGCTGGGAGCAGCTATTACTAATGTACAGTCGGGTATGTAGCATCAGGTCCTCTTAAGTGGAAAAATAGTACAGAACACAAAGTACACAAGACCGAATTTGCTTATAGCCTGACTGCTTCCTCCTCCTTGATCTCTCCTGTCAGTTCTGTTCTTCCCTTCTTCTTTCTTCCCTTACATTTGCTCGCTTAGCCTGCTTCCTCTCTTTCTCTAGTTTTCGCTCTCTCAATATTCTATTCAAAGGGGCTTTATTGGCATGGGAAACATGTTTGCGTTGCCAGAGCAAGTGAAATACACAAGTGAGAAGACACAAAGCAACATCAACAAATAACTTAGCAGTTAATATTGCACTACTTGGTTTCAAAATGTTAGATTTATCAACGTTAGATTTGTTTTCACATTCTTTGTGTCTCTGGGAAATATGTATCTCTAATATGGTTACACATTTGGCAGGATGTTAGGAAGGGCAGATCAGTTTCCCCTTAATTATGCGGGCACATAACATGTGTTCTCTCGAGCCAGGTGACTCTCTCAATAGCAAGGCTTTGCACAGTCTGTACATATTCAATAATTCTGGGTCAGTCACAGTGGTCAGGTATTCTGCCACTGTACTCTCTGTTTAGGTCCAGGTAGCATTCCAATTAGCTTTTTTTTGGGATGGTTATTTCTAGTGTGTCAAATAATTCTCTTTTTGATTTCTCATAATTTGGTTGGGTCTAATTGTGTTGCTGTCCTGGGGCTCTGTGGGGTCTATTTGTATTTGTGAACAGAGTGCCTCAGAACCAGCTGGCTGAGGAGACTCATCTCTAAGTTCATCCATCTCTCTCTGTAGGTGAGGACTTTGGTGGAATGTGTGTTGCTTGCTTTTAGGTGGATGTAGAATTTAACAGCTCTTTTCTGGATTTTGAGAACTACCAGATAGTCCTAATTCTGCTCTGCATGCATTGTTTTGTGTATATTTTTGCAGAATTCTGCATGCAGGTTCTCAATTGGTTGTTTTTTATGGCTGTGACATTTTTTGTTTGTTTAAAAAAATATATATATATTGTCTCATCGCTACAACTCCCGTACGGGCTCGGGAGAGACGACGGTCGAAAGCCATGCGCCCCCGAAACCCAACCAAGCCACACTGCTTCTTAACACAGCGCGCCTCCAACCCGGGAGCCAGCCGCACCAATGTGTCGGAGGAAACACCGTGCACCTACCTTGGTTAGCGTGCACTGCGCCCGGCCCGCCACAGGAGTCGCTGGTGCGCGATGAGACAAGGATATCCCTACCGGCCAAACCCTCCCTAACCCGGACGATGCTAGGCCAATTGTGCGTCGCCCTACGGACCTCCCGGCTGCGACAGAGCCTGGGTGCGAACCCAGAGTCTCTGGTGGTACAGCTAGCGCTGCAGTGCCCTAGACCACTGCGCCACCCGGGAGGCCGTGGCTGTGACTTTTTAATTGAATAACGTGTAATTGACGGTTATGGATGAAGACGTTAATATGCAACAAGTTTTGGTTTATTTCATACCATTTACGTGCTCCATGTGAGCAATGACATGTCTTGTTTCTATGTCCTCTTAATGTTGACGGAACACGCATGGAAGTACCTGGCCTGCTTCTCACAAATGTAGGGAAGGACCTAGCAAGGCTTTAGTCATTTTTCTATTATTATTATTTTTCCTTCACCTCACACAGTAAGTCAATGAAGCCCTTTTTAAATGTTTTTTTATTTTTTAATACATCCATTCAAATCATAGTTCCTCACAGTATTTGTAAAATCTTTCCAACACACTCCCCCTCTAATCGGTGTCGCTGATAAATGGGCTTATGGCCATGTTTCTATGGACGTGTTGTGTGTATTTGAATCATTGTCAATTTCATCTTCATACTATAGCATAACTGTCCCCTTCATAATTTCCTTGTCAATTTCAGTATCTTATAGGTTTTCTGAAGGTAGGCTAACGTAATCCTAGGTGTTTTTAATATGTTGTAAAGCAAATATATATTTTTCCCCTTTAAAAAAAAATTAGATTGTAAAAATATATGAACAAATATCAACAAACGAGTAATAGTCACATGCATACAAATCATGTTAATTAATAATACAAGTTAATTGCTTTTTTGTTTTTATTTAAGTTAAAGTAGTGCCATATTGTTTAAACTCATTTATAAAGTGAGCAAAGTTAGGTTTTGAATTAGATCATTTGCGTTTGTGAATATGAAATTGACCTAGTATTAGCAGTTGAATTAAATATACTACATCTTTATCAGAATTTCTGAAATAAACCATTAAATAGTACAACCGGTCCTATTTTTTATTTTTTTTGTAACAAAGTTCTGTATGTCAATCCAAAGAATTATACTATAAATACAGGCAAAAAACAAATGCAAAATTGTCTCCTTCTCCATTCCACAGAAATCAGTTATATTCAGCTTGAATCTTTCCAAGACATGTTTCACAGGATAAATTCTATGTAACATTTTAAATGAAACTTTGTTACTGATACAATATTTGTTAGCAATTTTCCATGCTTTCCCCCATTGTATATCACCATAGATATTTGACCAAAATAATCTTGTTGAGGGAATTGTAGTATCACAATATTCCTAATCTGTTTATTAATACATTTTATATTTGTTAATATTGCCAATTAATATATTTTAATGTAAATCTATGTTACTTACATCAACCACAGAGGAATTTAAGAGATACAACCCCCCCCCTTGGAATCGCATCAAAAACAATTGCATATTCTTTYGGGGTTATTGGAATTTTAAACTTATCAAGAAATTCCCCATATGAGCATGGATATCCATCCTCATTCAGTAACTGGCCAAGCAAAATACTTTTATTCTCAAACCAGTTCTGAAAAAATACTTTATATGGAACAACAAAGATACTTTATTTTTAAATCATCTGTGAAGGGAAAAATTGTGTTTATACGCTAACATCCAAGCAAAAATTGCCTGCTTATGGAATTTGGCCAACTTTACTGGGATTTTATCAACATCAATTACATTGAAGCAAAAATTCTAAACCACCAACAGAGTCAAATAAATACTTAGGGAAGGCATTCCAAATATTGTTCTGGTTCTTAACATACTTCAGAATCCAATTTATTTTAAAAGTATTATTTACTATTGAAATCTAAAACTTCAAGACCTCCTTGTTCTTAGGTATTAGTGAGAATATATTTTTGGAGATAGAGGCTTGTTCCTCCAAATAAGATTATAATTTTATGTAAGTCCTTTACAATTTTAGGGGGTAAGTCGAGTGATAACGAGAGACAAAGCGCTTTGGATAATAAAACTCGACCATATAACGAAATATCTCATCAACCAGAGGTTCAATTTCTTCTTTGTTTTCTCATTAATGGGGTTAAAGTTCAATTCACTCCTTTGTTTTTTTAGTCTTGCACATAACAATTCCAAGATAAGTTACCTTTAATTGGGATATCGTATACTTCCTGTAAAACACAATCCTTGAGTGGAAATAAGACTGATATTAATTTTCAAACCCGAAACCAAGGAAAAGTCTTCAATACAGGAAACTTCTTTTAGAAACCTCATTCCTGTCTCTTAAAAATATGGTGGTATCATCAGCCAGTTGACATAGTTTAAATTCATTGCCAAGTGCTGAAACACCTTAAATTCCCTTTCTTGATTTGAATAGCCATAATTTGAGTAACCAATAAACATGGACTAATTGGGCAGCCCTGCCTAATGCCACGGCCAATATCAAATCTTTGGGATGTTCCATGAGCTGATTTTACAGAGCTAGTACAACCACTATATAAAGTTTGGACTGCTTTCAAAAAAGTCACCAAACCCCCAAAAACGTATTGCTTTTGTAACAGGGTTATATTGGTGATTCCCCTTGCCACTTTATTGTTAAGCCAATGGGTTTTTGGTTTTAGTTTTGTCTTGCCTTCACCTACTCAACATGGCATCTTATTGGCTGGTTTGCGTAGCTTGCTTACGAGGGAGGATGTTTCAGTTAGAATCGTCCCAGTGAACAAGCACCAAACCAGCGGTAAGTTGTTGGTTGCAAAGCACTGTACGTCAAAAGTGATTTTTATACTCCCATGATTTAAATGTACAATTTATATACATTTGTTTGCAAATGTTATGAACACCACAAGATTTAGCGGTTTTTGGTGCATATTTGTTATGCATTTTGTTGTAGAGAATTCCAGCTAATACTAGCTAGCAACTTACTGTGTCTGGTGGGGGGGTTCGTATATTTTGTACAGTGCGTGAGTGCAGAGTTGGATGGTGAGTCATGCATTGCATGACGTGCAATTTTGTGCTGTTTCTATCAGAATAAAGCTCCATGACTGGTGCTACAAGTTGGAGTTTGTCGATGATTGATTGTACACAATGCAAGAAGAGTACTGTTACACTTTGAACATAAACTCATGTTCTACAGTGTCAAAAGCTTTGTAAAAATCAACAAATGTAAGAACTATCATCAAGGATGAGGTCATTATATTCAATCATATCTAAGATCAACCTGATGTTATTACTAATGTATCGACCATGCATAAAACCAGATTGTTCTTCATCAATTATACGATGCAAGCCTTGTTTCAACCTCTTAGCAAATACAAGGGCAAATAATTTTCCATCATTATTCAACAGGCTAATGGGTCTCCAGTTGTCTATATATAAAGAGGATCCTTATTAGGTTTGGGAATCAAAGTAATTACACCTTGCTTTAAGGAAGCCTGTAACTCCCCTTTTTTCTATTGATTCTTGAAACACAGAATGAAAGGACTCAATTTATCATTGAATGCTTTATAAAACTTGCCTATTAAACCACTTCCAGGGGACCTATTGTCCTTAAGGCTTTTAATACGGTCTTTTATTTCAATTTGATGACCCATCACAAAAATCCCTGAAATCATTATTTATCTTAGACAATGTAGCAAACATTGCTAAGAAAATACCCCTATTGGATGTTGGCTGGGCTGATGTATAAAGATTCTGATAAAACTGGGCAACATGCTGAGATTTCTTTTGGATTTTCATTTGGAGTATTATTAATAATACATTTACATAAGTCTTTTCGCCTGCACTTTTTTCTAAATTAAATAAATATTTTGTATTTTTCTCTCCCTCTTCCATCCATTTTCGTCTTGATCTTACAAATGCTCCCCGGGCCTTTTCCTTGTAGATACAGTCTAACTGCATTTGCAATGATAGTGGTTAGTTAGTTCAGTTTTCCTCAGCATTGAAATCAATCGATTTCTTCAGGTTAACGATACTGATAGTGTTCTTTTTCATAAAATCCATGTCATCTGCGCCTTCTTTGATTTTAGCCGTGAGGATGCGGACGATGTTGTCCTGTAGCTGGCTCATTGATGGTTCACTTCTCAGCTTCTTTGGAAGTTGCTCCTTGGTTGGGGTATTCGGGTATGAATCGCATTCACCCCCCTTTTTTACACTGCAAGCATATGCGTGTGTTTCAACAATGCCTCTTCTCTCCTTGGAAGTTTCAACATCCATTATCTCAGCAACAGTTTGGTCATGTCCTGATTCCATGCTACTAGCTATGAAGACGTTAGCAGGCTAACTTAACTACACACGCTGAAACTTTTCGATAGTTAGCTTGTTCGTTGGAAATCGTCAAATATATTTCAATGGTTTGATTAATGACAAAATGATTCAAAATAGCTACATTGTATTGTTACCATTTTTTGTGAAAAAACAAATTGCAACTGCAGCCTAAAACTATGAACTTTGAGAGAACCCTCATTGTTCCTCAGCTAGAAATGTTATACCCTCATGTCGCCATCTGTAGCCGAACCCCAGAAAAGCAAATATTTCTGACACACTGTTGGCTTTGATGCATGCTTTTAAGTGGGTTTGTGTCAGTAAGCTGATTCTCTCTCTAGGTCTATATGTCCATCCAGAAGGTTTCCTAAAGTAGCCTGTTTGGACTCTTTTAAGAATCAAACGCTCCTGTCATGATTTTTAAAATCTTTATAAAAGGCCTATTTTCAGTAGCTTAGGCTACATTATTTCTCTCATTATAGCGTACTCCTTGCAAATATTTTGGGAAACGTGGGACAAAACCCATCAGACTTCGTTTGAATGGTTTTGTGTCAATAGGATCTGTATTGAATTTTTTTTATATGCAGAAAAGCCAACTGACAAGGTAGGCATATCTTTATTTTGACTCAGTTAATGTTGTCAATACAAAAATGTGACATATCCCCCTCCAACCTGACATTTCTTAATTTGTTGATTTAATATTCATGTAATAACCTGAATAATAATGAAATGCCATGATAATAACGAAGTGTAATGGCTTGTTTCAAATGGGTTTTTATTAAGAACCATATCCATGTTAACAAGTTTATGAACAGAATTGTAACACCCCCGTACATTATTCTGGCCAATTACCTTAACCTCAAATTCCAAGACTGCCACAGTCCTAGTGTTTGTCCCTTTTTTTATTTTTTTATTATTATTATTATTATTTTTTAATTCTTGTTTTGTGAGTGCGCACGGGTTCTATAACTGAGTTTTTTTTGTGGGCCAAATCCTTTTTGGGATGTTCCTTTTGATGGCATAGGTAGAAGGCCCTTCTTGCCTTGTCGTTCACAGCCTTGTGGAAGTCACCTGTGGTGTTACAGTTTAGGCCGAGGTAGGTGTAGTTCTTGTGGGATCTAGGGCAACGGTGTCTTGATATAATTTGTTTTTCTTCTCTCTCGCTCCCCCCCTCTCGCAGATTGCATTATTTTCATGAAATACAATTTGATGCCTTTCCCATTAAAATTCTATTCAGTATTTTGGGACAAAGTAGACCCCTGTTTACACACATGACAACACACATCACTCAATTCAGTAGTTCCATGTATAAAAATGTTCAGTTATATGAAAATCTGGAGTCCCTTTCTCACTAGAGGCCCATAAGTTGAATAAATTGTGACAATAAAATGATAGCAGGTTATAAGTAATAGAATGGCAAAAGTCTCACCAGACTTAATACATAGCAAACAGGAGAGATCCTTAAATACACACATGTTTCAGTTTAATACAATACGCCCCCCAAAAATAAGATATAGATTGATCAATAATGGCTATTGATGCAGAAAATACTTTTGACCGTCTTGAATGGCCTTTTCTGTTCAAAACTTTACATTTTCCATCTGAAATAATCAATTTTGATTATAAAAATATTGTATAAATGTCCTAAAGCACAAACAATACATTATCTGATGATGAAATTGATTTAAAAGGGCACAATACGGGAATGTCCACCCTCCTGTTTGCACTGGCAATTGAACCGCTTGCAGAAAGAATTACAGGACCCAAAACGGGTATTGGTAACCATGAATATAAACTTAACTTATTTGGAGATCTTCTGATTTATACCTGACCAGTATTGAAAGTTCAATGCCCCCTTTGCTTAACAATATTGTCAGAATACTCAAATCACAGGATATAAAATTAACATGGGAAAAAACTCAATGGCAATAAGAAAAAATTACTCGCAATCCTTTTAAGTGGACCACAAACAATATAAGATATTTAGGATGCTTAAGTGACAAATATATAAAGAACTTTATTTCAATTCTCAACAATATGAAAGCAGATCTATTTAAATGGAATGATCTTCCCATAAATCTTACAGGCAGAATAAGCCTCTTAGAATGGCACATTTTCGGTAATACCAATTACCCCACCGAAGGCATTCTTTAAAAACGTATACTCGGTCATAACCGGCATTTATAGAAATTCATTAGGAAGATGTAAAATATTATCTTTTTAAAAATTAAATCTGAGGGTGGTTTTAACCTTCCAGACTTGGAATTGTCAACTCACTACCCAAGGCTTTTACTTGTGACATAGTTAAATGCACTAAAGTGGAACAGTGGTACATATTGAAGAAGCACATGCTCAATCCCAGAATCTTTTTTTCTATTTTCAAAAGCTAAGAACATGAACAACTTCATAGTTAAGAACACTATAACAATATATAGAACACAACCTGTATGTGACCCGTTTCAAGAAGCTAGGCTTATGTCGCACATCACTACTTCACAGTGCCAACCGTCATGTCTGGAGGAAACATGGCAGGGACAGGGAGACTAGTCAGGAGCAAAGTACAGAGATCCTTGATGACAACCTGCTCCAGAGCGCTCAGGACCTCAGACTGGGCCAAGTTCACCTTCCAACCAGACAACAACCCTAAGCACACAGCCAAGACAACGCAAGAGTGGCTTCGGGACAAGTCTCGCAATGTCCTTGAGTGGCATAGCCAGAGCCTGCACTTGAACCCGATAAAACATCTCTGGAGAGACCTGAAAATAGCTGTGCAGCGATGCTGCCCATCCAACCTGACAGAGCTTGCGAGAATCTGCAGAGAAGAATGGGAGAAACTCCACAAATACAGGTGTGCCAAGCTTGTAGTGTCATACCCAAGAAGACTCAAGGCTGTAATCACTGAATACTTGTGTAAATGTTTGGTTTGTCATTCAAATGAAATAAAATTGTAATTGTGTGGACCTTACTGTGAAATGGGGTATTGTGTGTAGATTGAAAGGGGGGGACAAACCATTTAAAATATGCTATAATATAACAATGTGGGACAATTCGGGTCTGAATACTTTCCGAATGCACTGTATAATAGGCACCAAACGGATGAAAACAGACAAATGGGGAGGGACTACCTGGACTTTTCAAAGACGTCCCTCTTCAATGAACATAATTCTCTCCCTCTGTATTTGTGGTGTCACTGTAGTCAATCAATAACATCTATTTATTAAGCCCTTTTTACATCCGCTGCTGTCACAAAGTGCTATACAGAAACGCAGCCTAAAACCCCAAACAACAAGCAACGCAGATATAGAAGCATGGTGATTAGGAAACTCCCTAGAAAGGCAGGAACCTAGGAAGAAACCTGGAGGAATCAGGCTCTGAGGCCGGCTGGAGATGCAGCGAGATCGCACAGTAGATTCGATGTACATGTGTAGTGACTAGGGCTGTCCCTGACAAAAAAAAAATCATATTGGTTGACAGGAAGTAATCTGCTATTTTGAGGTGAAAACATTACTTTGAGAAGCTCTACAGGTTATTAGTGGTGGTGTGTTATGCCAATCAGAAATACTATCAGATCCCCAAATGGGCAATTTTATATGCCTACGTTTGCGTGCAGGCAAGGTAGCGGAGGGCTCCAAACAAAAGACAATGTCGACTAATTGGGGTCAGCCCAAGTAGTGACACTAGTAGAAGTTGTGGCCTTGAGTTCCACCCTAGAGAATACATTGGGGTGTTAGAGCTTGCGTAACCATGCAGCATGCTCAGTGAGGTGAAGTGAGTTCATGCTGAAATTGGTCCTTTTTGGCCTGGCAGAACACACACGCTCATATCACCTGACCTACTGTTACAGCCCTGACTTTATTGTATATCAGATGTTTTAGATTAATTTATAATCAACAGCGTGTTTTGACAACCTCTTGCTATTTTATGCTTTGGCCAGCCTTTTATAGCCTGGCAGTAATACCAGTAACTAGATTAGATGTATCTGATATAGGCTAAAGATAAAATCCAGGCCTAACGTTTGAGGTACTGCTGCTCAAAACAGTTGCATGTAAAGAACAGGCTGAAGTTTTAAATTCCTCACCCACATCTGAGTATTTTGGTTCTTTTATATAGGTTAATTCCTATGGGACCTTGTCAAATGGGGAAACTCCTACATAGTCCATTGGATGGCTTTGACCTCCTGTGAGCCTCCGCCCCATCACGTGCCTGTGCTTTCACGCTCCAACCAGTTGGATGACCTACTGTGGGGTCAATGTTCACAGCCTGGCTGGATTTCACTGGCAAGTCGCTGGGGGCAGAGGATGTCTGAAGCGTCAATACAAAAGCTTTGTGTTCATCATGCACCAAATGGGAAGATACTCTTTTTCATTTCAGTTGCAAAACATTTTCTGTTACATGTCCAAATGGACACACCCATGCTCTGTTTTTGTGGAGCTTCTTTGACTCGTGTTTTGAAAACCTACTAGTTGCATGTTAATGATTTCATTTGAATAATCAGAAAATGAGGTTGTTCCATTGGCAACAACAATCTGCTCTTTCATGATAATTATTTTTCTTATAGGGAATAGTGGATTACATTTTGTAATTTAGTAGACACACTTTTCCAGAGTGACTTACAATTAGTTAATTCATCTTTAAGATGGCTAGGTGAGACAATACCACAATCGCATCAAGTACATTTTCCTTCAAAGTAGGCCTATTTCTTAGCAAAGTCAGTTAAGACACTCTTCATATATTGATTTAAAAAATCGAGGTGCTGTTGTACCGTACATGCTGGGTTAGGTAGAACTGATGTTTGTTCTCAGTCCTGCAGCGGTTTAGAGCCAGGATCATCAGCTGACTGGCTGTTGGTCACATTCTCCATAATCAGCTAAGGAATTCTGTCTCTCGCTTATGCCGTTTAGCAGACACTTTTATCCAAAGTGACGTATAGATCTCTGTACCTCTATTATTTCTCTGTATTTAATATTTCTTTGGTCTTATTGACATGTCAATGGTCCCACATCTATCCTTGACTTCCACCCTTCGCCTGACCAATTGACTTCTGACCTGAGTAGTGACTAAATCATGTCAATGGAGACTGACTAACTGTGACTACATTATCATCTTGACTAGGCCTACATTATCATATATTAGGTTATTTACCACCTTGATGCTGATAATGTTTAACCCGAGGGTGTTCTGTGTCTCCCCTCAGGTACGGTATTAGGCCAGAGAACGTGATCGTGTATGGTCAGAGTATCGGTACAGTCCCGTCCGTGGACCTGGCGGCACGCTACGAGAGTGCCGCGGTCATACTGCATTCCCCCCTCACCTCTGGCATGAGAGTGGCCTTCCCAGACACCAAGAAAACCTACTGCTTTGATGCCTTTCCCAAGTGAGAGAGTCACACACACAGATCATAAAAGCAGTCATGTTTGAGTCACTCTGGACTCAATAGCCCCATCTGGTGGTCCTTGGTTGCCACCAGGTTATGGAGAATTGCACTGTTGACAAGGCTAAAAGGGGAAGCTGCCTGCTGTTGAAATGACCCCATTGGGATATTTTAAATCCTATTCATGTCATCTGTTTCAGCATTGGGGGAAATTATACTTGCCTAACTGTTCCCTTCCTCTTTTGTGTGTGTGTGTGTGTGTCTGTCCTCGCCTTGCCTCCCAAAGTATTGACAAGATCTCCAAGGTGACGTCTCCGGTGCTGGTGATCCACGGGACGGAAGACGAGGTGATCGACTTCTCCCATGGCCTGGCGCTGTACGAGCGCTGCCAGAGGCCCGTGGAGCCCCTGTGGGTGGAAGGTGCCGGCCACAACGACGTCGAGCTCTATGGACAGTACCTGGAGCGCTTGAAACAGTTTGTGGCCCACGAGCTCGTCAACTTGTCAACTTGAATTCGACCCTTAGTCACCCACCTACTGCAACTGTGAACATTTTGAAATACCCAGCCTTTTAAAAAAAAAATAACATTTTTCTTTTTTTGTATATTTTAGTTTATAATTTGAAACAGCGTGGGGATGAGAGACGGAGGGGATGATGGACGGATATAATAACATGCCATTTAGCAGACGCTTTTATCCATAGCGACTTAGTCATGGGTGCATATAATTTACATACGGGTGGTCCAGGAATCCAACCCCTTGGAAAGTGCCCTTTACCAACTGAGCTACAGTGGAACACTTGAGTGTACTCAAGGATTGTGTGTTTTGAGCACAGAAGAGCAGTTGGATTCTGTGTGCTTGTCACATTTTTTTGCTGCCCTTCAGAAGGATGCGGCTCTGGTCCAATGTATGGACATCTGACGCACACACCTCTGAGCATATCTAAGCGGTTTCTGTGGAGTAGCTATGCTGGATGGAAGACTGGACCGCCACTCAACTAAGTCTGTCTTGACTAAGCCATATTTGCACCTATCACGTGTTACGTAGAACTGTACAAGATAAAACTCTGACATTTTAAAATGGCAGTGCCAGTGTTGCCAACTGTTCAGCATATTGAAGAACAAAACACGGGATACGGACAGCATCCTAGAAACCTCTGAAATTGTATAAGCTATACAAAGCTTTTTGTTTCATCTATTCTTTCAGTAAAGCTGCTACGACTCAATTTTATATCGTAAAACAAATGAAGCTTTATCATTTCAGAGGAATATCATTTCTAGATATTGATTTTGTATAAACTGCCTGCACACCTGGTAGTTCTTGTTACATCGTTTAAGACTCATGCCACTGATGCCATAAAGCTTTGAAAAATAAGTGAAATGCGTGATGGTAAATTGCTTTGAAGACAGCTTGGTTTTGCAGAGACAACTGGACTCCTGCGCACTTTTTGTTGAACCCTTATCTGACAGAATACATTTTTTTTTCTTTCTGAGAAACCCTAATGCAGAATAAGGTTAAACATTTGCCAATCACGTACTTTATTGTATTAGACACTAAGTGGAAGCGGATTTTGTTATAAAGTGCTACTGCATGCCATGATAGACTAGTGTTTTCTTCACCTTTTAGCTGGCTAAATTCTGGCTAGCTGAAGGCCATGGATGCTACACATAACCTCTAGTTTTGATTGGTACTATCTGATGAACTGAAATGTTAGGATTGGTTGTTGCTGTTAGATAATGTGTCATTGAACTCTACTGGGGACTTTTCTGTACTTAAATGTAATGCTTTCATCCGTTTTCACTTTATAAATAGTTTGTACTGGACAAGCCTCTAAATTCTAGTTGTAAGTACTACTGTAACTTGAATATGATCTGGCATCCATCTGTGGTGAGCATTATTTTATTTTATTATGATGACCGTTGAAAATCTGGTCACCCAGACGATGTGATTTCTGTTTGTTTTTTTCCCAAGACGCTGCATTACTGAAGGAAATTATGTAACATGGTCTTGATTAGTGATAATAAAACGGATATAAACAATTTTAAAGTAAGTATTTGAAGAATGACAACATCTTGGCAGAATGGGTTGGATTGTATGTTGTAGACACTGAAAGCACTAGCTGACTAGACACTCACAAGATGATAGTGCCTTCAGAAAGTATTAACCCTGACTTATTCCACATTTTGTTACAGCCTCAATTCAAAATGGATTTCTCGCCCATCTACACCCAGTACTCCATATTGACAAAGTGAAAACATGTTTTTTAGACATTTTTGCAAATTGATTGAAAATGAAATGCTGATCTCAGTTAAGTACTGACACCCCTGAGTCAATACTTTGTAGTAGCACCTTTGCCCGTGATTACAGCTTTGAGTCGTCTAGGGTATATCTGTATCAGATTTACACATCTGGATTTGGGGATTTTCTCCCGTTCTTCCCTGCAGGTTTTTTTTCTTTCAAGCTCTTAAATTAGTTCCCTGCCGCTCCCCATTAATCTTCAAGATTCCACAGATTTTCAATGGGTTTCAAGTCTGGGCTTTGGCTGGGCCGATCAAGAACTTTCACATGTTTGTTCTGAAGCCATTCCAGCGTTGCTTTGGCTGCTTGGGGTCATTACTGTTTGAACCACCATGCATCATGGTAGGGATGGTGTTAGATGGGGAATGAGCTGTGCCTGGTTTTCTCCACATATAGTGCTTTGCATTCAGGCCAAAGAGTTGGATTTTTGTTTCATTCAATCATAATCTTTTGCGTTATGATCAGTCTTTCACGTTCCTTTTTTGCAAACTCCAGGGGCCTCATTAATAAACCCTGTGTAAGTACAAAATATAACCAGTGCATGCACATTTTGGGGTTTCAGGCAAAAGTTGGCATTCATTTAAAAAATGCGCTTGATTTGAGTGTGCTCACCTCCCTGCAAACTTTAGACCATGCATATGCACATCTCCTAGTGGTTGAAATATTTTATTGCAAGCTGGCAAGTAAGTATTATGTGCAAATCGGGAATATGATGAAAAGCTTATTCACAAGCTAACAGGAAAACATAATGCAGCCATTTGCCATTACTGAGCAGATTGAAAATCTGTACAGGTCACCTATTGAAATAAATTCATTAGACCCTAATCTATGGCTTTCACATGACTGGTAAAACTTTATGCATCTGTTGGTCAAGGATACCTTTAAGAAAAGGAGCGTGGATCAGAACCTGTCAGTATCTGGTGTGACCACCATTTGGCTCATGCAGCGCGACACCTCTCACATAGTTGATCAGGCTGTTGATTGTGTCCTGTGGAATGTTGTCACACTTCCATGGCTGTGCAAAGTCTCTGGATATTGGCGTGAACTGGAACACGGTGCCGTACACGTTGATCCAGAGCATCTCAAACATGCTCAATGGGTGACATGTCTGGTGAGTATTCAGGCCATGGAAGAACTGGGACGTTTACAGCTTACAGAAATTTTGTACAGATTCTTGCGACATGGGCTGTGCATTGTCATGCTGAAACATGAGGTGATGGCGCCGGGTGAATAGCACGACAATGGGCCTCAGGATCTCGTCACAGTATCTCTGTGCGTTCAAACTGCCATGGATAAAAAACAATTGCGTTCGTTGTCCGTAGCTTATGCCTGCCCATACCATAACCCCACTGCCCCAATGGGGTACTCTGTTCACAACGTTGACATAAGCAAACCGTACTATCAAATTCTCTAAAATGACAATGGCTTATGGCAGAGAGATTAACATTAAATGATTTGGAAACAGCTTTGGTGGACATTCCTGCAGTCAGCATGCCAATTGAACACTCCCTCAAAAATTGAGACATCTGTGGCATTTGTGTTGTGTGACAAAACTGCACATTTTAAAGTTACCTTTTATTGTCCCCAGCACAAGGTGCACCTGTGTAATGATCATGCTGTTTAATCAGCTTCTTGATATGCCTCACCTGTCAGGGGGATGGATTATCTTGGCAAAGGATAAACACTCACTAAAAGAGATGTAAATACATTTGTGCCCAAAATTTGAGAGAAGTAAGCTTTTTGTGCATATGGAACATTTCTGGGATCTTTTATTTCAGCTCATGAAACATTGGACCATCACTTTACATGTTGCATTTATATTTTTGTTCAGTGTAATTAGACATAGGAATCTTTTTCATAATCATTTTATTTTCATAATCATTGCAGTATAAATTCCTCACCTTTTTTGGCCGTGGTGGATTTATATTCCCGAAGGAACAAATTATCATCCTCATCTCATATAATTGGACAAGTAGCCTAGTAAATAGATAGGCTATACTGTACCTATGACCGTAGCACAGCCATGCTGAAACCACAATCAATTACCTTTGTGCATTAAAGCTTTAATTACTTCAAAAGCTGATGGTGCATAGAACACTGACTGTTTATATTGTTTGTGTTAAAACTACTATCCCTTTCTAGGCACGTTACCAAATACTATCAGAACATTTGATCCCTTGTATGGGTCCGCATATGATTAAATTGACCAAGTAGTCGTTCCTGTCAGTTCATTGCTGTTGTAGTTCTTTGTAGCTCAGCATGGCACTTGTAACGCCAGGGTTGTGGGTTTGGTTCTCGGGACCATCCACATGTAAAATTTATGCACACATGACTGTAAGTTGCTTTGGATAAAAGCGTCTGCTAAATAGCATATATGATATATATTATTATTGTATATTACTCTTGCATCAAGGTTAACACAAATGTTCCTTTCTGCATATGTTCATTTATTTATTTTATTCAACCTTCATTTTTGTAAGATTGGTGTCACGCCCCCAGGTATGTTGTGTTGGCAACCATCTTACAAAATGAAAGTTGAATAAAATTAATAAATTAACACATCCAGGAAGGAGAAGTTTGGCATTAACCTTGATACAAGACTAAACAGCACACAATTGACAGGAACAACTTCTGGGTCATGCTAACCCAAAACAATGCATTACAAGACTTGTCATAATTATGAATCCCTTACAATGTTTTCTAATAATATCACAAAGATCCTGACTAAATACCAGCCATTTTGAGTCAGTTGAAATGTTGATACATAGAGAGACATAGCATAAGCCTTAACCTCAAGCTTGCAGGGATAATGTATTCTGGTAAGTGTTACCATAAGGGTCAATACAACAGACCACCCCAACCTCTAGTGGTAATGCACACATTCCCTTGTAAATGAAAAAGGGGTTATTTCAGTAACAAAAAATTAAACTGTTTATAGTACTATCCCTCTCTAGGCCACTACCTAATACCATCAGAACATCCCATCCCTTGTTTGGGTCCGCATATAAGGGAATTGACCCAGGAGTCGTTCCTGTCAGCCATCTGCTGTTTACTTTTGCATCAAGGTGATGCCAAGCTGCTCCTTCTTGTATGTGTTTATTTATTTTATTCAACCTTTATTTCATCAGATGGGTGCCACGCCCTCCAGGGGCCAAATCTGTGATGACCTGATATCTAAATATTTTTAAGGACACCAAAAGTATATGGACACCTGCTCGTCAAACATCTCAATCCAAAATCATGGGCATTAATATGGAGTTGGTCCCCCCTTTGCTGCTATAACAGCCTCCACTCTTCTGGCAAGGGTTTCCACTAGATGTTGGAACATTGCTGCGGGGACTTGTTTCCATTCAGCCACAAGAGCATTAGTGATGTTTGATTTAATCAGCTCCTTGGTCTTACTGATGTTGAGAGGTTGTTGTCCTGGCACAGCACTGCTGTCTCTGACCTCCTCCCTGTTAGCTGACTCATTGCTGTCGGTGATCTAGCCTACCACCGTCTTGTCGTCATCGAATTTGATGATGGTGTTGGAGTCATGCGCGGCCATGCAGCTGTAGGAGTACAGGACTAAGCACACACCCCTGAGTGGACCCAGTTTTGAGGGTCAACGTGGTAGAGGTTTTATTGCCTACCCTCACCACCTGGGCCCAACCTGTCAGGAAGTCCAGGATCCAGTTGCAGAGGGAGGGGTTCAGTCTCAGTGTTCCTAGCTTGGTGATGAGCTTGGAGGAGACTAAGGTGTTGAACGCTGAGCAGTAGTCTATGAACAGCATTCTAACATACTGTAGTTATTTCCCCTCTTTTCCAGGTGGGAAAGGGCAATGTGAAGTGCAATTGAAATTGTCTTCTCTGGATCTGTTGGGGCGGTATGCGAATAAGCTTGGGTATATGGTATTTGGAATGATGGTGTTGCACAGGATGTTGGTGGCACCTTAATTGGAGAGAACCAATATACCCAAGCTTATGACTGGAGAGGTATTAGTGGGATGGTTTAAAATATATCAAACACATGATCTCCAGGTGTTTGAAACCATTCTATTTGCTCCGTTTCAGACATTATTATGAGCAGTTCTTCCCTCAGCAGCCTCCTGTGTGGCGTGGATGTGTGTCATGACCATCCTTTCAAAGCGCTTCTTAATTACAGATGAGCGCTACACAGTGATAGTCATTTAGGCAGGTTACCTTAGAGTTCTTGGGAACAGGGACAATGGTGGTCAGTATGAAACATGTTGGGATTACAGACTGGGACAAGGAGAGATTGAAAATGTCTGTGAAGACACCTGCCAGCTGGTCTGCGCATGCTTTGAGAACGCACCCTGGTATTTCGTCTGGCCAGGCGGCCTCGTGATTCTTAACCTGTTTCAAGTTTTGCTCACATCGGCCATGGAGAGCAAGATCACACAGTCATCCGGAAAGACAGAGGCTTTCACGCAAGGCACATTGTTATATTCCCCGGAGAGAATATAAAAGGCATTTACCTTGTTTGGGAGGAATGAAAAGGTGTCTGTAATATAATAAGCGTGTCCAAAACGAATGTAGATATTAGTTATGCATTTATATAGCTTCCAAAATCTTTTTTTTTTTTTTTTTTTTTACAATGGAGGAGTGCCAAGATGGCTGTGCATTGGCTTCAATACAGCGCCACCTGTCATTCATCCAGGGTTTATAACACGCTAAAAATAAATACATATATAAAAGCTTCGAGTCTTGCCGGAAATTCACACCAAGAAGAACAAGAAGAACAAGAACAACAGACTCCCTGGCCTATGCCCTGTCTACCGTTCGTGCGACAGCAGGTGGCGGCAGTGGGAGTCAACTCAAGCTCCTCCCACGTGCTCGTGCGCTCCTTCTTCCTCACTTCCTCTCTCCAAACCGCGCCTGTGAATGGGGCTGGCGGTCTACAGCCCCTAAAGAAAACACCATGTAAAAGTATAAAAAGTACACAGAACGCAAACGATTGATTTTTCTAATTATTAGTTCCGTTAGTCCACGCGTCGGGGGCAACGCTTGCATTTTGGAAGAGAGCGAATGGTCAGTGAAGGCACAGATTAATCCCGTGCAAGGTAGGAGACCTCACATTGTTCCGATGGTACCGCAATCAGCCCCGGGTGAAGATGATAGAAGATTTCCTATAAGTATTTAGCAAACGGCCTGTCTGTAGCCTATACAGACGGAGCGACTGTTTGAATTTTCAACAGAAGAATGTTATGATTATTGCATAGTAAAAAGGGGGTGCTTGATGCACACTTGCTTCTGTTTTTTAACCAAACTGCACACTCCATGTCGTTCAAAAGTTAAGTTACTTAATTAATGTATGGATGCAACATGTTTCTGTCATCTGTCAGTGGAGACCGAGGTGTGTATTTAAAATAGATATGTGACCAAAATCCAGCACTACATCCTCCATGCTACTCTATTTCACTCTACTCTGTTGCAGATGTGTATGATTAACCCAGCCAGTTACTTACTCCTTTCATATCTTGCATTTCTGACACGAGGAATGTATTAAATGTGTATGAAGCACATGTGTATAGTTCGTATGTTTCTCTCATTGAAAGAATACAGTTTGATGCTCATGTATGATGGGACTGTTGCTGACATGTTTAGGCCTAATTATTAAATCATTGGCTAGTCAGACCATTACTACTGTTCCAGCTGGCTGTGTGTGTGGGGGGGGCATTTTCCTCTAGCACTCTAATTGGTGCCATCTGTGTTCTCTTTTAACGTGGCTTCAGAATATAGCAATACATTGAACATCTCCTTCATTACTCTGGACAAGAGCAGCCACGGTCACGTCCTGGATGGACGGATTAATTATACATTTCAGCTAAACTCCCCACCTGGGGAAAACAGTAAAGGCCTGCTGGATCATTGCCTGTTTCCCTGAGTTTAAGATCCCCTTATTTTTCCACTTTCACTCTTCCCCCTCTCTCCCTGGCCCCCTCTTCCCTCTCTCTCTCTCTCTCTCTCTCTGTCAGTAGGTCAGATACCATGCAGATAAGTGATGGCCCCAGTTACTTCCCCGTCTTTGTGGCCCCGCCCAACGGTAACCACCGGTCGCCAGGATTCGTCCCCGGCAGGGTCGTACCCGTCCACTCCCCGCCTCCAACCAAGGCCCCACCCCCTCCCCCCCTGAAGCCCATTGGCCCACCTCCTGAGCGCCGGGCGACCTTTAGCCTATCAGAGAATGGCCACCGCCTAGAGCGTGGTCAGAGAAAGAGGAATACCTTAATATGCTTCGGTGTCTCACTGGGGGCCTTCTTCCTCTCGATCATCCTCATCCTCAGCCTCACCAGTGGAGACGTGTTGGATGGTGAGTGTGTATGTGTCTGTGAGTATGAGGATGTTATGAGCTGATAATACTGACCTGGCTAAGTTACTTAGGCCCATTGCTCCACAGGAATGAGACTGAACTATAGTCAATGACCTATCATATCCTGTTTTGCTCTGTCTTAGAGTATCTCTATCTAAGTGCTGTGTCAGTGATGTTGTCTTTGATTGGTCATGTCTGTGTGTACAGGGAACTGTCCAGACCACAGCACCTCCCTGAGCAGCTGGAACCCAGGTCACAACCCAGAGAAGGCCATGGTTGTTCGGAGGGGAGATCTGTTTAGATTGGACTCTTCTGCCACCTTATACTCCCTAACCATCCAATCAGGAGGTAGGCTAGGTCCTCTCTCTGGTCTGAATGCTGTTTCTGGCTATCTCAGAAGTACAGCGCATTTGGAAAGTATTCAGACCCCTTCACTTTTTCCACATTTTGTTATGTTACAGCTTTATTCTAAAATGGGTTAAATAGTTTTTTTCACTTATCAATCTACACACAATACCCCATAATGACAAAGCAAAAACAGGTTTTTAGAATATTTTTCAAAAAACTGAAATATCACATTTACGTAAGTATTCAGACCCTTTACTCAGTACTTTGTAGAAGTACCTTTGGCAGCGATTAAAGCCTTGAGTCTTCTTGGTTAGGATGCTACAAGCTTGGCACAGCTGTATTTGGGGAGTTTCTCCCATTCTTCTTTGCAGATCCTCTCAAGCTCTGTCAGGTGGGATGGGAAGCATCGCTGCACAGCTATTTTCAGGTCTCTCCAGAGATGTTCGATCGAGTTCAAGTCAGGGCCCTGGCTGGGCCACTCGAGGATATTGAGAACGAAGCCACTCCTGCGTTGTTTTGGCTTTGTGCTTAGGGTTGTTGTCCTGCTGGAAGGTGAACCTTTGCCCCAGTCTGAGGTCCTGAGCGCTCTGGAGCAGGTTGTCATCAAGGATCTCTCTGTACTTTGCTCCATTCATCTTTCCTTCGACTAGTCTCGCAGTCCCTGTTGCTGAAAAACATCCCCACAGAATGATGCTGCCACCACCATGCTTCACCTTAGGGATGGTGCCAGGTTTCCTCCAGACGTGAAGCTTGGCATTCAGGCCAAAGAGTCTTTAAGTGCCTTTTGGCAAACAAAAAGGGCTGTCATGTGCCTTTTACTGAGGAGTGGCTTCTGTCTGACCACTCTACCATAAAGGCCTGATTGGTGGAGTGCTGCAGAGATGGTTGTCCTTCTGGAAGCTTCTCCCATCTCCACAGAGGAACTCTGGAGCTCTGTCAGAGTGACCTCCCTGACCAAGGCCCTTCTCCCCGGATTGTTCAGTTTGGCCTGGTGGCCAGCTCTAGGTAGAGTCTTGTTGGTTCCAAACTTGTTCCATTTAAGAATGATAGAGGCCACTGTGTTCTTGGGGACCTTTCAATGCTGCAGACATTTTTGCTACCTTTCCCCAGAACTGTGCCTCGATACAATCCTGTCTCAGAGCTCTACGGACAATTCCTTCGACCTCATGGCTTGGTTTTTGCTCTGACATGCACTGTGAACTGTGGGACCTTATATAGACAGGTGTGTGCCTTTCCAAATCATGTCCAATCATTTGAATTTACAACAGGTGAACTGCAATCAAGTTGTAGAAATATCTCAAGGATGATCAATGGAATAAGGATGCACCTGTGCTCAATTTTGAGCCTCATGTGATTCAGCCCAGGATCGAATCTGGGTCTGTAGTGACAACTCTAGCACTGCGATACAGTGCCTCAGACCACTGCGCCACCCGGGAGGCCCGATTTTAACATGTAACTTAATCTATTTAGGTTGTAACGTAACAAAATGTGCAAAAATGTAAGGGGAATGAATACTTTCCGAAGCCAGTGTAAATAGTCACAGCATGCAATATTTGGCACTGGGTTCCGAGATGAAGTTGAGGAATAAAGAACCCAGCCTCTGCTGAACGGATTGCTTTCATGTTTTGTCATTTATATTTGTCTCCTCGCAGGCCGAGTGGTCTTTGCAGACAATGCTGAGGGCTCCAAAAACATCACTCTCAGAACGCGCCATGTGCTGATTGAAGACGGGGGTTCGCTGCACATCGGTGCCCCCAAATGCCGCTACCGCTCCCAGGCCACAATCGCCCTGCTGGGCCGTTCAGACGAAAAGGCAGTCGCGGAAGTACCGGAATTGGGCCGGAAGTTCATCGGGGTGCGTGGTGGTGCAACCCTGGAGATTCACGGGACAGAAAGGCTGTCGTGGACCCTCCTGACCCGCAGCGTCTCTTCCTCAGGCCTAGCCACGGGGGGCTATGCCTTCCAGCGCAACTTTAGCCGTGGCATCAACCTGCGTGTGGTGGACCAGGATACGGCCGGTGTGCTGTTCAGCGAGCGCTACGACACGCACGAGTCACGCAACGACAGCCGGCGGCTCACGCAGCTGCTCCGGTCGCTGCCTGCGAGGCGCATCGTCACGCTGGCCGTGGGAGACTCGGCTGTCAAGAGCCTGCTGGACGAGACTAAGAGAACCATCCAGAGCCTGCTTGGTAGTACATACGTCCATGACCTCAAATACAGGTAACAATACAATTGAATACAAAATCAATATAACCTAATGAATTTGGTAAAGAATAGGTAGACAATGACTTGAGATGGAGTCGTAGGTGACGCAAGAGAGTCATCTCATTTGAGATCGTCACAGTGTGTAGCGCGTCACAGGAATATCGAATTGCTTTCCATCTGAAGCTGCGTCATTGTCTGGAGGGGTGTGTAACTGTTTATACTACCCATCTCTCATGGCGGTGACAGAGGTTTCGTTTTACTCTGTCCTTCAAGATCAAGCCTAATCTTTCATGCCTTATAGAGGCGCACCCTTTGAAGGAAAGGGTGCGCCTCTATAAGGCATGAAAGATCTCATTTTATCTGCCAGCAGAATATCACTCCATATTATGTCAGGAAGTGAATGACTGGAGGGTTAAACAGGCTTGCTTCCAGGATTTGTGCAAAATGAGCTGAGACTGTAGTTTTCGCCTTCACACAGAGTTCCCGAACAGGTCAAAACACACCATCTCCCCTGAACATAGAGGGACACACATCATGTCCACATAAATACGGACCTTTAGCAATGGAAGTGACTTGAATACAGGACAACTTTTTTGTTTGTTTTTGTGATCTGCTGTAAAACCCATTCAAATAGTCTAGTTTGGGTGTCTCACTATTTTAGGTGTAGAGCTCATAAAACATCTTAAGTTAATTTTCCCCTTTACCTTTAAAGTTTCGTTAACTTTAAGTGATTTGCACAAAACATTTTAAGGTGATTTTTTTTCTTTTTTTCTTCCCCCCCTTAAGTGAAGTTAAGGATGCCCATGAGGTCCCTTATGTGCTTAATTCATTATGGATATTTATTTATTTCATCTTTATTTAACCAGGTTGGCCAGTTGAGAACAAGTTCTCATTTACAACTGCGACCTGGCCAAGATAAAGCAAAGCAAAGCAGTGCAACAAAAACAACAACACCGAGTTACACACAATACATGTGAATGTATGTGTGTAAATACATGTGTATGTATGTACAGTATGTAGAAGAGTAGGGAGGTAAGGCAATAAATAGGCCATAGAGGCGAAATAATTACAATTTAGCATTAACACTGGAGTGATAGATGTGCAGATGATGATGTGCAAGTAGAGATACTGGGGTGCAAAAGAGCAAGAGGATAGGTAACAATATGGGGATGAGGTAGTTGGGTGTGCTATTTACAGATTGGCTGTGTACAGGTACAGTGATCGGTAAGCTGCTCTGACAGCTGATGCTTCAAGTTAGAGAGGGAGATATAAGTCTCCAGCTTCAGTGATTTTTGCAGTTCGTTCCAAGTCATTGGCAGCAGAGAACTGGAAGGAAAGGCGGCCGAAGGAAAGGTCTGCTTTGTGGGTGACCAGTGAAATATACCTGCTGGAGCGCGAGCTACGGGTGGGTGTTGCTATGGTGACCAGTGAGCTGAGATAAGGCGGGGCTTTACCTAGCAAAAACTTATAGATGACCTGGAGCCAGTGGGTTTGGCAACGAATATGTAGCGAGGGCCGGCCAAGTAGAGCATACAGGTCGCAGTGGTGGGTAGTGTATGGGGCTTTGGTGACAAAACGGATGGCACTGTGATAGACCACATGCAGTTTGCTGAGTAGAGTGTTGGAGGCTATTTTGTAAATGACATCGTCGAAGTCAAGGATCGGTAGGATAGTCAATTTTACAAGGGTATTTCAATGTAAACAGCATTTGTGGAGATGAATGTTGCTTTCCTCTGCCCTGGTTGCAAAAGGAAAACATCAGCAACCTAGCTAGGTGTATAACTAGCTACTTAGTTAAACAATGGAAGGTGCACAATCCATGGCTACAAAGCTAGCTAGCTACCTACTATAAGTTATCTTGACATGCTAGAAAGTAATAGAAACAAGTGGAGTAAATAGTAACTAAATTAAATGTGTTTTATCTTCTGAATCAATTTGTTTCTACTGTCTTCTACTGTCTTTTGCCATCTCCCAAAATAAATATGACCTCTGAGGAGAAGTTCAGTGAATCAGGTTGTCTCCGCGGTGTTGCCAACTATTTTTCAAGAAATAACGTTAATTTGCGCATTCGCAAATACAACGATCAAAAGGATCATGCTGTTTGTATGTGGCTGCTATGAAAGTGAACTGTGTTTGCATGTGATAAAACATGTTTCTTTTTATAAACCCCTTTTCTTAAACAGAAGCAAACTGAACTAAACGGAGATAAAAAATTAACTGAATTTATCCAATAGAAACTCATTTGCAGCTTTTGGACTAATGATATCTGCCTAGATCAGCTAGATGCAGGCAAAAGATTGCAAGGCGGTATTGAATGTTTCAATGTCTGTCACCTTGATTACAAAAATGTATCTCGACCTGTGCACCTCCGTTGTAAACTTTCATTCATAGGCTAGGTTGTAGCAACCTTGTGATGGGTATAGGGAAAATGTATGGGTATAAGGAGTATCATGTAGTAGCTTAAACCTATCAATGTTACGTTGAGCTGGGTGAAGGGAATATGAATGACAGTCATCCGATATGCTGTAATAGAAATAAGGCCAATCTTCCCTCAATCTTAAATGGTACCGACCGCCACTGGTGTACACACACACACACACACACACACACACACACACACACACACACACACACAGCACCCGGCAGAGCCGCAAGCACACACACAAAAAGGGAAGTTGGGAAATCAACCAAAAGTTGCTGGGGCAGCCTTCAAAAGTAGCTACATTTGTCGCTATACTCTTTTTTACCAATAAAACTCCCTGGTGGGGTCTAAAAACTTGCTAAATCTAGCGACAAAGTCACTAAGTTGGCAACACTGCGTCTTCATAGTAACCAGAGACTCTGCCGTACATGCCTTAAAACTACCGTAAAACCCCTTCAGTATGCGCTTACCTAATTAAAAATCTATGCAATGCCCTTAAACAATTCCCTTAGGTAAGTGTAAATTAGTCACGTTTCACACGTGGAGTTGTTGCCAAGGCAACGCTTTGGTCCCCAGCGCCATATCAATCAAACCCATAGCGTGACGCTTTCATGAACTGATCACAAATCAGTTGTACTGCCCAGGCACCATAAACAGGGTCTGTTATGCTTCCTGATTGCACACTGATTTTGTTTGTGCGTAGCTTGCATGTCTGTGTGTGAGCTAGCTAGCAGGGTTCAGGGTAGTTGACAGTGTTTGTACCCTTTGCCAAAGGAGTGCAAGGGTGAATTGAGTTATTGCACAGGCGCACTTCGGACTATGCACACACGCAAGCTTGCACACACACACCAGGGTTTTCGTCAGCTGGTAATTGACGGCTTTTGACCTATATATAAAATGAAAAGCCGATGAATAAAGATGTTCCCTGCCAAATTGACCGTGAGAAAAAACAACGGTAGGCTGGCGATCAGCGCCTCACCCACCACTTTACAATGTGAGCTGGAGGCAGTTTGCATTTTGAAAACATACTTAATGGTTTGAAACCTGAATGTTTTACTTCCTATTATTAGGCATGCCTTACTTTGCTTGAAAATCTGACCATAGAAACATGGAGGCAATTATTTTCTAAAAACATTATAGGCGGCACAAGAGTTTCAAGTTTGGGGAAACATACAATTTATCCTACCATTTCTACCTATCTGCGTGCCAGTTATGATTTTCATATTCACATTTCCGTGGAACAGTTTCATTTCAATAACGTCTTAATTGATCAAAGTCATTCTCATGTGGTAAATGATAAAATTCAACTAATGCAAGAGCACCAGCCACTTGATACACCGTGATCATTGGCAGATTCATATATTTTTTTATTTCACTAGTGAAGTCCGTTAAGAACAAATTGTTATTTATAATGACGGCCTACCCCGGTCAAACCCAGACGCTGTGGGACTCCCAATCACGGCCGGTTGTGATACAGCCTGGAATCAAACCAAGGTCTGTTGTGATACTTCTAGCACTGAGATGCAGTGCCTTTAGAGCGCTGCACCAATCGGGAGCTTGTATAAATAACCTAAATGAGCGCGTGGAACTCAGATGGCCAATGCAGCCGTTGGCCTAAAACTTCCATTGTCAACTAAATAAAAATACATAAAGCCGACATATAAAAACAGTAGTTAATATACTGATAAATTCTGGTTCTTTCAATCACATTCATCTCTCTCTTCAGCCTATCTGCCTGTCTGCACTAGTCAAGTGCAACATAGTATCAAATCAATCAACTGGATCCAGTTGGAAGCTGTCTCGAACAAACTTGTGACATTGTATCACCTAGCCTATTCCAGGCCAGCGCCAGTGAGCTCAGGGCAGACAGTTGTTGAGCAAGGGAAAGGTATTTTATTATGTCTCCACTGGATAAATGGGATCATCTGATGATGATACACTGAACAAGAATATAAATGCAAGATGTAATGTATTGGTCCCATGTTTCATGAGCTGAAGTAAAAGATACCAGAAATGTTCCATATGCACAAAAAGCTTATTGCTCTAAAATGTTGTGCACACATTTGCTTGCATCCCTGCTAGTGAGCATTTCTTCTTTACCAAGATAATCTATCCACCTGACCGGTGTGGCATATCAAGAAGCTGATTAAACGGCATGATATTTACACAGGTGCACCTTGTGCTGTGGACAATAAAAGGCCATTCTAAAATGTGCAGTTTTGTCACAGAGCACCATGCCACAGATGTCAACATTTTTGAGGGAGTATGCAATTGGCTTGCTGACTACAGGAATGTCTGTAGCTGTTGCTAGATAATTTAATGTTAATTTCCCTACCATTTAAGCTGACTCCAGCATTGTTTCAGAGAATTTGGCAGTATGTCTGAATGGCTTCACAGCCGCAGACCACGTGTAACCACGCCAGCCCAGGACTTCCATATCCGGCTTCTTCACTTGCGGGATCGACTAAGACCAGCCAACCGGACAGCTGATGAAACTGTGGTGTCTGTGACCAACAGATGCAAAACTGTACGACTGTCCCAGTCATGTGAAATCCATAGATTAGGGCCTAATGAATTTATTTCAATTGACTGATTTCCTTTCATGAACTATAACTCAGTAAAATCTTAGAAATCGTTGCACGTTGGTTTTTATATTTTTGTTCATTGTATTTGCTCTTTCACACAGAGGCTTGGTGCTTATTGAAGGGGAGATTGTTGCAAAGATTTTTCGAATAGGCCTACTGTGAGCAATGGATGTAAAAAGAAAATATACTGAGAAGCTCAGCTTATTAATGCTGGATGTGGTCAGAAATCAAACATCCCCAAATGGGCACTTTCCTACATTTGCGCGTAGCAGGCTACTTCTATGTGTGCTAAGGCGCGCACGCTCCCTCAACATTAACAAGACCGAGAAACCATACCCATGCTCATTTCTCACATGGAGCACTCCAAACAAAAGACAATTAAACAGTTGACTCGTAAATTATGGTTATGAAATAAATACACATTTGTTTCTCACAAGTGTAGCAGGTTGTGAACTCTGCAAACGTTTCCTCTCTGAGAATTTCTAACAGAGATGTTCAAATCTGTCATATACAGCGCATCAGGTGCGCTGTTATAAAATGATGCTTTATTGTCTGCTTCACTACAAGAGTTGCATGTTCTGTTTAGGATGAATTACCATCATCTAAATGTGATTTCTGTCATTCTGAGCACCGTGGGTGGTTGCCCTAATGGGTTACACTCCCAATGCATATGGGTTCGGTAAATTCCTCAAATTGCCGGTAAATTCAAACCTTCCCGGTCACGTTGTCCGGCGCCACATTTCCTTAATGGAAACCCTGACACACACACACACACTTGTACTGTGCCTATGGGCATTCATGCATCATCTGCCCCCCAGGATCCTGCAGGTGAGCCTCTGAAACGAACAGCAACAATCCATGTTAAGCCAACACATAGACTATCAATGATCAAACACACCCACTGCATAGAGTGACAGTAATGACCATTGCCCTTCCTCACATCAAATGGTTTGTCCGTTTTTAAAAGCCCTTTATCCGCCCCTGCCTGGTGCGTCCTGGCCATGTGTCATCTACCTAATCTGAGAGGGCCGAGCTCTGATGGACAGTAGTACCGTGACCTCATCTATTCTCCACAGGGCCATTACTGGCCAAAACAAAGAGCCCGTTAAAAAAGTGTGTGAAGTGTGTCGGGCAATTAAGGATGTTCTGGGATAAAATAAAAAAATAAAAACATGCAGTTTCTCTCACTGGCACTTTCTTGCTCTCTCTTATACACACACATGCATGCATACAGACACACACAAACACTGACTAATGGCTGCTGGGAGGGCAGGGTGCTTTCACAGATGGTTCTTGTTTTTATTTCAGCGGGTAAAGGTGCTCTTTGATCTGCTGAGTGGCGTGTTGGCCCGTGATTGTGTCGTTAGGATCAGCCTCCACAGAGAGCTGACAGTCAGGCCTTCTTCCAGACGTCATTGTGTGGAGTGCTTCTTCAGATGCGAGGCTAAAATCCATACAGTAATGCAAGGGGAAATGGTTTAAAACGGTTACCACGCCTGAAAAGGTTACGCGATGGTTGAAAATGACCACATAAAGGGATAATCCACCCCAAGAAATAAAAATCCTGAAATTCCTTACAATTTGGTGAAAGCCTATGTAATAATAGTTAAGGCATTAAAACTATCAAATAACACATGGAATCATGTAGTAACCAAAAAAGTGTTAAACATGACTTAAAGTAATGATGGACTTTCATTTCTCTTTGCTTATTTGAGCTGTTCTTGCCATAATATGGACTTGGTCTTTTACCAAATAGGGCTATCTTCTGTATACCACTCCTACCTTGTCACAACACAACTGATTGGCTCAAACGCATTAAGAAGGAATGAAATTCCATAAATTAACTTTTAACAAGGCATGCATTCCAGGTGACTACCTCATGAAGCTGGTTGAGAGAATGCCAAGAGTGTGCAAGAATATTTGAAGAATCTCAAATATAAAAATATATTTGGTTACTTGGTTACTTCATGATTCCATGTGTGTTATTTCATAGTATGGATGTCTTCACTATTATTCTACAATGTAGAAAATAGAAAAATGTGTCCATACTTTAAACTGAGTTTAATGGCTGTGATAGGCGAAAACTGAGGATGGATCAACAACATTGTAGTTACTCCACAATACTAACCTAAATGACAGAGTGAAAAGAAGGAAGCCTGTACAAAATACAAATATTCCGAAACTTGCATCCTGTTTGCAATAAGGCACTAAAGTAAAACTGCAAAATGAAATTAACTTCATGTAATGAAATTAACTTCATGTCCTGAATACAAAGTGTTATTTTTAGAGCAAATCCAACACATCACTGAGTACCACTCTTTATATTTTCAAGCATGGTGGTGGCTGCATCATGTCATGGATATGCTTGTCATTGGCAAGACTAAGGAAGAAACTGAATAGAGCTAAGCAAAATCCTAGAGGGAAACCTGGTTCAGTCTGCTTTCCAACAGTCACTGGGAGACAAATTCACCTTTCAGCAGTACATTAACCTAAAACACTAGGCCGAATATACTTTGGAGTTGCTTACCTAGAGAACATTGAATGTTCCTGAGTGGCCTAGTTACAGTTTTGACTTAAATTGTCTTGAAAATCTATAACAAGACTTAAAAATTGCTTTGTGAAGGCATTGTAGCTACAATAGAAGAAGCTATGCCTACAGTGACATTTGTACCATCAGTATTAGTTAGTATTATTAGAAATGGCCCTGGCAACATTTAAGAGCAGTAGCAGCAGTAGTAACTTCTGAACTGGGCTGTAAAAGTCTTAAATAAGCTTGTTTTGTGTGTGTGGAAACCAGGAATGCCGGGGAAGGCTTGGTTCCACTCACTCACTGCCAAACAACTTGTAGAGCGAAAAGTGCCAAGCCTCCTGGGGAAGGACCGGGCCAATGGCTGGTTACGGATGAGCCATCGATGGCGGGCGACTGATGAAACCGCAGTGTGGTGAACTGACACATGCATTTTATTGCAGTCAATGCATCTTTACTTATATATTTTAAATGTGTGATTTTGGTACTTGTGTTAATTAGGCCCAAAACTGTTTCATAATTCAAACCAGTCCATATACAGTTGAAGTCGGAAGTTTACAAACACTTAGGTTGGAGTCATTAAACCTCGTTTTTCAACCACTCCACAAATTTCTTGTTAGCAAACTATAGTTTTGGCAAGTCGGTTAGGACATCTACTTTGTGCATGACACAAGTAATTTTTCCAACAACTGTTTACAGACAGATTATTTCACTTATAATTCACTGTATCACAAATAGGGTGGGTCAGAAGTTTACATACACTAAGTTGACTGTACCTTTAAACAGCTTGGGAAATTCCAGAAAATGATGTCATGGTGTTAGAAACTTCTGATAGGCCAATTGACATAATTTGAGTCAATTGGAGGTGTACCTGTAGATGTATTTCAAGACCTACCTTCAAACTCAGTGCCTCTTCGCTTGACATCATGGGAAAATCAAAAGAAATCAGAAAAGACCTCAGAAAAACAATTGTAGACCTCCACAAGTCTGGTTCATCCTTGGGAGCAATTTCCAAATGCCTGAAGGTACCACGTTCATCTGTACAAACAATAGTACGCAAGTATAAACACCATGGGACCATGCAGCCGTCATACCACTCAGGAAGGAGACGTGTTCTGTCTCCTAGAGGTGAACGTACTTTGGTGCGAAAAGTGCAAATCAATCCCAGAACAACAGCAAAGGACCATGTGAAGATGCTGGAGGCAACTGGTACAAAAGTATATATATCCACAGTAAAACGAGTCCTATATCGACATAACCTGAACGGCGGCTCAGCAAAACTGCCATAAAAAAGCCAGACTAGGGTTTGCAACTGCACATGGGGACAAAGATCGTACTTATTGGAGAAATGTCCTCTGGTCTGATGAAATAGAACTGTTTGGAGGAAAAATGGGGAGGCTTGCAAGCAAAAGAACAACATCCCAACCGTGAAGCACAGGGGTGGCAGCATCGTGTTGTGGGGGTGCTTTGCTGCAGGAAGGACTGGTGCACTTCACAAAATAGATAGCATCATGAAGCAGGAGAATTGTGGATATATTGAAGCAACATCTCAAGACATCAGTCAGGAAGTTAAAGCTAGGTCGCAAATGGGTCTTCCAAATGGACAATGACCCCAAGCATACTTCCAAAGTTGTGGCAAAATGGCTTAAGGACAACGAAATCAAGGTATTGGAGTGGCCATCACAAAGCCCTGACCTCAATCCGATAGAACATTTGTGGGCAGAACTGAAAAAGCATGTGCGTGCAAGGAGGCCTACAAACCTGACTCAGTTACACCAGCTCTGTCAGGAGGAATGGGCCAAAATTCACCCAACTTATTGTGGGAAGCTTGTGGAAGCCAAACACATTTAAACTTAGTTTTTTACAATTGCTGACATTTAATCCTAGTAAAAAGTCCCAAAACGTTTGACCCAAGTTAAACAATTTAAAGGCAATGCTACCAAATACTGAGTGTATGTAAACTTCTGGGAATGTGATGAAAGAAATAAAAGCTGAAATAAATTATTCTCTCTACTATTATTCTGACATTTCAAGGCGGAGCTATATGGAGCCCTCCGCATTGTTAAAAAATTTGGGAGGCACACAGCGATGCGGTACAGAGCTTGATTTGGCATCCGGAGGCTTTACAATTGCATCATACCCTCTGTACGGAGCCTCCGGATCACATTGCCAAATCAAGTATAAATCGGCTTCTAGTGATGCTATATGCTTTGCAGAAAGTATTTTTGTTGCTTTAATAACCTTTTTGCGTGGTTTGTATTTTAACCTCTTTCAACCCATCTGTTTGATAGCATAATAAATGTTGATTGAATTTTGACCATTTGTATCAGTCCAGTGATTATTTTAACCTCTGGATGTGCACAGGGTGAGGCCAGCTCTGTCACACTGGGCTTGGACACACTTTAAACGCGTTCTTCCCTTTTTGGTTGTGTCAAAAGCTAAAGATGGGGCATTCGTAAATAGGCTTCCTCCTTAGCGAAATGGGTCTCTAACACTATACTTGAAGCATGCTGGTTTAATACATTATGATGCAGTTATGCGTTGTAAGATTTGTCATGAGTATGTATAACCCACTTATAATGTCTTATAGTCAGTCATCCTTATAATTTTATGTATGGAGAGACATAACATAACAATAAACCTTGTTATAAGACAATACAAAGGCTCAAACCATAGTGTTATACCTACCTCTATGCTTTAGGTAAAGTGTTACCTCAATTTCTGTTCAACTTAAAAAGCTCTCTCTATTCTCTTTCTCTCTCTCGTGTGTCTCTCTCTCTCTCTCTTTCTCTCTGATGTCTCTTTCCATAGGCAGGCCTGGGCCTTGGTATCTGTGATTGGTGGAGGGAACGGCTCGTGTTCAGAAGCCGTGCGGGAACATGAGAACCATGACACAGGAGGGAAGGCGCTGGCACGCCAGAACTTCACCACTGTGGACGGGGTCGGCTTCTCTGTCACAGCCTACAGCGAATGGAAGAACGGTGCGTCATTATAACCAGTTTGGCTGACACTTTTTAAAGCCTGCTGGTATAATGGTTTATAACTTCTTACAAGCATGTATGAGCCTCACTGCCTGGTATGGCAACTGCTCGGCCTCCGACCGCAAGGCACTACAGAGGTAGTGCGTACGGCCCAGTTCATCACTGTGGCCAAGCTTCCTGCCATCCAGGACCTCTATAACAGGCGGTGTCAGAGGAAGGCCCTAAATATTGGCAAAGACTCCAGCCACCCTAGGCATAGACTGCTCTCTTCTACCACACGGCAAGCGGTACTGGAGCGACAAGTCTAGGTCCAAAAGGCTTCTTAACAGCTTCTGGCCCCAAGCCTAAAGACTCCTTAACAACTAATCAAATGGCTACCCACACTATATATTTTTACTTCAGTTTCTTTTAGTAAATACACTTATTTTTCTTAACTGCGTTGTTAGATATGGGCTTGTAAATAAGTATTTCAGCTGTTGTATTCGGCGCCAGTTGTATGATTAGATTTTTTTTATTTTTTTATTTGAAAATCATGAGGGCGTTAATATGGAGTTGGTCCCCCCTTTGCTGCTATAACAGCCTCCACCCTTCTGAAAAGGCTTTCCACTAGTTGGAACATGGCTGCAAGTGCATTAGTGAGGTCGGGCATTAATGTTGGGCGATTAGGCCTGGCTCGCAGTCATCCCAAAGGTGTTCGACGGGGATGTGGCCAGGGCTCTGTGCAGGCTAGTCAAGTTCTTCCACACAGATCTCGACCACCATTTCTGTATGGACCTCGCTTTTTGCATGTGGGCATTTTCAGGCTGAAACAAGAAAGGCCCTTCCCCCAAACTGTTGCCACAAAGTTGGAAGCACAGAATCATCTATAATGTCATTGTATGCTGCAGCGTTAAGATTTCCCTTCACTGGAATTAAGGGGCCTAGCCCGAACCATGAAAAACAGCCCCAGACTATTATTCCTCCTCCACCAAACTTTACACCTGTCTATATAAGATTCCACAGTTGATGGTGCATGTCAGAGCGAAAATCAAGCAATGAGGTCAAAGGAATTGTCCGTAGAGCTCCAAGACAGAACTGTCGAGGCACAGATCTGGGGAAGAGTACCAAAAAAGTTCTGCAGCGTTGAAGCTCCCCAAGAACACAGTGGCCTCCATCATTCTTAAATGGAAGAAGTTTGGAACCAAGAAGACTCATTCTAGAGCTGGTTGCCCGGGCCAAACTGAGCAATCGGGGGAGAAGGCCCTTGGTCAGGGAGGTGACAAAGAACCTGATGGTCACTCTGACAGAGCTCCGGAGTTCCTCTGTGGAGATGAGAGAACCTTCCAGAAGGACAACCATCTCTGCAGCACTCCACCAATCAGACCTTTATGGTAGAGTGGCTAGACGAAAGCCACTCCTCAGTAAAAGGCATATGTCAGCCCTCTTGGAGTTTGCCAAAAGGCACCTAAAGACTCTCAGACCATCAGAAACAAGATTCTCTGGTCTGATGAAACCAAGATTCAACTCTTTGGCCTGAATGCCAAGCGTCACGTCTGGAGAAAACCTGGCACCATCCCTACAGTGAAGCATGGTGGTGGCAGCATCATGCTGTGGGGGGGCATTCAGCGGCAGGGACTGGGAGTCTAGTCAGGATCGAGGGAAAGATGAATGGAGCAAAGTACAGAGAGATCCTTGATGAAAACCTGCTCAGGACCTGAGACTGGGGGAAGGTTCACCTTCCAACAGGACAACGACCCTAAGCGCACAGCCAAGACAACGTAAGAGTGGCTTCGGGACAAGTCTCTCAATGTCCTCGAGTGGCCCAGCCAGAGCCCGGACTTGAACCCGAGCGAACATCTCTGGAGAGACCTGAAAATAGCTGTGAAGCGACGCCTCCATCCAACCTGACAGAGCTTGAGAGGCTCTGCAGAGAAGAATGGGAGAAACTCCTCAAATACAGGTGTGCCAAGCTTGTAGCGTCATACCCAAGATGACTGAAGGCTGTAATTGCTGCCAAAGGTGCTTCAACAAAGTACTGTGTAAAGGGTCTGAATACTTATGTAAATGTGATATTTTTGTTTTTTATCTTTAATAAATTAGCCAACATTTCAATGTAGATTGATGAGGGGGATTTTAGAATAAGGCTGTAACGTAACAAAATGTTACGAAGGCACTGAATATGACTTTTCGTGACTCTAGATCCTGTTCCCGCCATTAGTTCTTTGATATGCAGTAGAAAACCGCTTATGCAACATATCTTATACCACCCATTCTGTGGTCTTCCAGGTTTTCCCATATCTGGGTTCCAGGTTGATGCTGTGGACCAGGTTGTCCTAAACCTGCAAGATGATGTACACACTTGGCAACCTGGGAACCAGGTTGTGGTTGCCAGTACTGACTACTCCATGCATCAGGCAGAGGAGTTCACCCTCCTCCCATGCCCGCGCTGCACCAGCAGACAGGTCAGAGTTCAAGGTGAGCATTGGTTTTTCATTTCACATCTTCTATATATGACCCTTGGGAAAAGACGGGGATAGTACTTGTTCTTTTTCCTTCATGGGATGGTGCTGCTTAATTATATATTTCACTCCCTCCTTCCTTCCCCCTGTTTTCTGCTGTGTGTGTGAGGATGCCAGTCATGGTCAGATTGTATATCATAGAATTGAATTTGTGTTTTTAGCAATAGCAACCAGAAAAAAATGTCCTCATCTGTCTACAGCATGTGTTTATCGGAAGTGTTCTCTCTCTCTCCCTCTGTGTGTGTGTGTGTGTGTGTGTGTGTGTGTGTGTGTGTGTGTGTGTGTGTGTGTGTGTGTGTGTGTGTGTGTGCACGCGAATGAGGTTGGTACTGGCAGCAGTCGGCTGGTCATATTGGGAGACAATAATGGCAAAGCGACAGTGTCAACTCTTTATCTTAGAGTTTGTTTTCATGGTTAGAAGGAGAGGTGCAGAAGTTGTTCTGTTTGGGATTAAAGTCACCCTCCTGGCCCAATTAAATATGCAGACCTACTGTATCATGACAACCATATATTTGGCTGACTGTTGTTAATATGAACACTTAGACATATATTTAAGTGTTAACATGCAGCAACTAGTTGTTGCTTTTACTGATATATGACAATGGTATATGCTATAAAAAAGTATGTGTTTTCTTTACCCCCCCCCCCCCCAGGGAGGCCCCAGTTTGGCCATGTGGGGGAGATTGTGGACGGGGTGGACATGCGGGCGGAGGTAGCAATGCTCAGCAGGAACATACTCATCTATGGAGAGATGGAAAACGCCTGCTATGGAAACAACTGGTGCCAGTTCTTTGGCCACGACACATACGGTGGACACATTAAGGTGTGTGTCTGAGTGCTTATGTACCTGTGTGTAACTCTGAGTATAGGGTCTGTGTTGAATCTTCGGAATGACTGCCCTGCGCATTTAAGCCGGAGTTTATATGCTTATTTAATGCCATTCAGTCTGGTGTAATCATGTTGAAACTTCCCATATTGCTGTGGCAGAGGGTCATTGGAGCATACTGCAGGCACTGATGAGTGAGGGCATTCTGCATTCACACATGACCTGCCACAGCAGGGAGATGTTGATTAGGCACCAAATGGAATAAAACGGACTTAAACAGGGAGGGACTGTTTCAGTACGTTTTCATTTCTGTTTGCAATTATAATTTTGGGGTTTTCCGTTGAATGCCCGAATGAACACAACCCACGCACCACTCAGAGAGAGAGAGGAGCCCTGGAGAACAACTCTCCCTACTCTTAATGTTTTGTGTTTAGTATTGTACTCTTTATTTAACCCAACCCCCCCCCCCCCGGCAGAACAGTTACGCAACTCAGACCGATGACATACACTTCCTGATTCATACACCCCTCCCTCACACACATTATCTTTGTCCGTGATGCATAAGCAAAATATTTGCCCTGTATAATGTCTTACGTACATTATTTCTTCTGATGAATACATACGGTTGTAGTCAGAAGTTTACATACACCTTAGCCAAATGCATTTAAACTCAGTTTTTCACAATTCCTGACATTTAATCCTCGTAAAATGTCCCTGTCTTAGGTCAGTTAGGATCACCACTTTATTTTAAGAATGTGAAATGTCAGAATAATAGTAGAGAGAATGATTTATTTGAGCTTTTATTTCTTTCATCACACTCCCAGTGGGTCAGAAGTTACACTCAATTAGTATTTGGTAGCATTGCCTTTAAATTGTTTAACTTGCAGTCAAACGTTTCGGGAAGCCTCCCACAACCTTCCCACAATAAGTTGAGTGTATTTTGGCCCATTCCTCCTGACAGAGCTGGTGTAACTGAGTCAGGCTTCTAGGCCTCCTTGCTCGCACATGCTTTTTTAGTTCTGCCCACAAATGTTCTATAGGATTGAGGTCAGGGCTTTGTGATGGCCACTCCAGTACCTTGACTTTGTTGTCCTTAAGCCATTTTGCCACAACTTTGGGAGTATGCTTGGGGTCATTGTCCATTTGGAAGACCCATTTCTGACCAAGCTTTAACTTCCTGACTGATGTCTTGAGATGTTGCTTCAATATATCCACATAATTTTCCTGCTTCATGATGCCATCTATTTTGTGAAGTGCACCAGTCCTTCCTGCAGCAAAGCACCCCCACAACATGATGCTGCCACCCCCGTGCTTCACGGTTGGGATGGTGTTCTTTGGCTTGCAAGCATCCCCCTTTTTCCTCCAAACATAACAATGGTCAATATGGCCAAACAGTTCTATTTTTGTTTTATCAGACCATAGGACATTTCTCCAAAAGTACGATCTTTGTCCCCATGTGCAGTTGCAAACCGTGGTCTGGCTTTTTTTATGGCGGTTTTGGAGCAGTGGATATACTTTTGTACCTGTTTCCTCCAGCATCTTCACAAGGTCCCTTGCTGTTGTTCTGGGATTGATTTGCACTTTTTGCACCAAAGTACGTTGATCTCTAGGAGACAGAACGCGTCTCCTTCCTGAGCGGTATGACGGCTGCGTGGTCCCATGGTGTTTATACTTGCGTACTATTGTTTGTACAGATGAACGTGGTACCTTCAGGCGTTTGGAAATTGCTCCCAAGGATAAATCAGACTTGTGGAGGTGTACCATGTTTTTAAAAATTTCTTTTGATTTTCACATGATGTCAAGCAAAGAGCCACTGAGTTTGAAGGTAGGCCTTGACATACATCCACCGGTACACCCCCAATTGACTCAATTATTATTATTATTTTTATTTCACCTTTATTTAACCAGGTAGGCAAGTTGAGAACAAGTTCTCATTTACAACTGCGACCTGGCCAAGATAAAGCAAAGCAGTTCGACACATACAACAACACAGAGTCTACACATGGGAGTTAAAACAAACAGTAGCATCATAAACAGTAGAAAAATATCTATATACAATTGAGCAATTGAGGTGAGATAAGGGAGGGTAAAGGCAAAAAACAAGGCCAGTGGTTGCCGACAGTTAAATTACAATTATAGCAAGTGTAAAAACACCTGGAATTGTAGATTTGCAGTGGTAAGATAATGTGCAAAAGTAGAAATAGAAATAATTGGGCGTGCAAATGAGCTAAATACCATAAATATATACAGTTAGGGAAGAGGTAGTTGTTTGGGCCTAAATTCATAGATGGGCTATGTACAGGTGCAGTAATCTGTGAGCTGCTCTTGACAGCTGGTGCTTAAAAGCTATGTGAGGGAGATAAGTGTTTCCAGTTTCAGAGATTTTTGTAGTTCGTTCCATCATTGGCAGGAGAGAACTGAAGGAGAGGTGGCAAAGGAGGAATTGGTTTTAGGGGTGACCAGAGAGATATACTTGCTGCGAGCGCGTGCTACAGGTGGGTGCTGCTATGGTGACCAGCGAGCTGGATAAGAGGGGACTTTACCTAGCAGGGTCTTGTAGATGACCTGGAGCCAGTGGATTTTGGCGACGAGTATGAAGCGAGGGCCAGCCAACAGAGCGTACAGGTCGCAGTGGTGGGTAGTATACGGGACTTTGGTGACAAAACGGATGGCACTGTGATAGAATGCATCCAATTTATGAGTAGGGTATTGGAGGGTTATTTTGTAAATGACATCGCCGAAGTCCAAGGATTGGTAGGTATGGTCAGTTTTACGGAGGGTATGTTTGGCAGCTGAGTGAAGGATGCTTTGTTTGCGAAATAGGAAGCCAATTCTAATGTAACTTTGGATTTGGAGATGTTTGATGTGAGGTGGAAGGAGAGTTTACAGTCTAACCAACACCTAGGTATGTTGTAGTTGTCCACATATTCTAAGTCAGAAACCGTCAGAGTAGTGATGCTGGACGGGCGGGCAGGTGCAGGCAGCGATTCGGGTTGAAGAGCATGCATTTAGTTTTACTTGTATTTAAGAGCAGTTGCGAGGCCAACGGAAGAGAGATTTGTATGGCATTGAAGCCCGTCTGGAGGGTTTGTATAACACAGTGTACCAAAGGATAGGGCCAGAAGTATTACAGAATGTGTCGTCTGCGTTAGAGGGTGGACATAGAGACTCACCAGCAGCAAGCGCCGACATTCATTGATGTACACAGAGAAGAGAGTCGGCCAAGAATTGAACCCTGTGGCACCCTCCATAGAGACTGCCAGAGGCCCAGACCAACAGGCCCCTCCGATTTGACACACACTAAACTCTATCAGAGAAGTAGTTGGTGAACCAGGCGAGGCAATCATCTGAGAAACCAAGGCTATCGAGCTCTGCCGATGAGGGATGTGGTGCATTGACAGAGTCGAAAGCCCTATGGCCAGCGTCAATGAATACGGTTGCAGCAGTATTGTTCTTATCCGATTGGCGGTTAAGGCATTATCCGTTTAGGACCTTGAGCGTGGCTGAGGTGCACCCATGACCAGCTCTGAAACCAGATTGCATAGCGGAGAAGGTGCGGTGGGATTCGAAATGGTCGGTAATCTGTTTGTTGACTTGGCTTTCGAAGACCTTAGAAAGGCAGGGTAGGATAGATATAGGTCTGTAGCAGTTTGGGTCAAGAGTGTCCCCCCCTTTGAAGAGGGGGATGACCGCAGCTGCTTTCCAATCTTTGGGAATCTCAGACAACACGAAAGAGAGGTTGAACAGGCTAGTAATAGGGGTTGAACAGGCTAGTAATAGGGGTTGCAACAATTTCGGCAGATAATTTTAGAAAGAAAAGGTCCAGATTGTCTAGCCCGGCTGATTTGTAGGGGTCCAGATTTTGCCGCTCTTTCAGAACATCAGCTGACTGGATTTGGGAGAAGGATAAATGGGGAAGGCTTGGGCGAGTTGCTGTGGGGGGTGCAGTGCTGTTGACCGGGGTAGGGGTAGCCAGGTGGAAAGCATGGCCAGCCGTAGAAAAATGCGTATTGAAATTCTCAATTATAGTGGATTTATCGGTGGTGACAGAGTTTCCTGTCCTCAGCGCAGTGGGCAGCTGGGAGGAGGTGTTCTTATTCTCCATGGACTTTACAGTGTCCCAGAACTTTTTTGAGTTTGTGTTGCAGGAAGCAAATTTCTGCTTGAAAAAGCTAGCCTTGGCTTTTCTAACTGCCTGTGTATATTGGTTTCTAAYTTCCCTGAAAAGTTGCATATCACGGGGGCTGTTCRATGTTAATGCAGAACGCCATAGGATGTTTTTGTGTTGGTTAAGGGCAGTCAGGTCWGGAGAGAACCAAGGGCTATATCTGTTCCTGGTTCTAAATTTCTTGAATGGGGCACGCTTATTTAAGATGGTGAGGAAGGCATTTAAAAAAAATAATAAAAAATAACCAGGCATCCTCTACTGACGGGATGAGGTCAATATCCTTCCAGGATACCCGGGCCAGGTCGATTAAAAAGGCCTGCTCGCTGAAGTGTTTCAGGGAGCGTTTGACAGTGATGAGTGGAGGTCGTATGACCGCTGACCCATTATGGATACAGGCAATGAGGCAGTGATCGCTGAGATCTTGGTTGAAAACAGCAGAGGTGTATTTAGAGGGCAAGTTGGTTAGGATATCTTTGAGGGTGCCCGTGTTTACGGCTTTGGGGTGGTACCTGGTAGGTTCATTGATAATTTGTGTGAGATTGAGGGCATCAAGCTTAGATTGTAGGATGGCTGGGGTGTTAAGCATGTCTCAGTTTAGGTCACCTAGCAGCACGAGCTCTGAAAATAGATGGGGGGCAATCAGTTCACATATGGTGTCCAGAGCACAGCTGGGGGCAGAGGGTGGTCTATAGCAGGCGGCAACGGTGAGAGACTTGTTTTTGGAGAGGTGGATTTTTAAAAGTAGAAGTTCAAATTGTTTGGGTACAGACCTGGATAGTAGGACAGAACTCTGCAGGCTATCTCTGCAGTAGATTGCAACACCGCCCCCTTTGGCCGTTCTATCTTGTCTGAAAATGTTGTAGTTAGGGATGGAGATTTCAGAGTTTTTGGTGGTCTTCCTAAGCCAGGATTCAGACACGGCTTGGACATTCGGGTTGGCAGAGTGTGCTAAAGCAGTGAATAAAACAAACTTAAGGAGAAGGCTTCTACTGTTAACATGCATGAAACCAAGGCTATTACGGTTACAGAAGTCATCAAAAGAGAGCGCCTGGATAATAGGAGTGGAGCTAGTCACTGTAGGGCCTGGATTCACCTCTACATCACCAGAGCAACAGAGGAGGAGTAGGATAAGGGTACGGCTAAACGCTATGAGAATTAGTCGTCTAGGACGTCCGGAACAGAGAGTAAAAGGAGCAGGTTTCTGGGGGCGATAAAATAGCTTCAAGGTATAATGTACAGACAAAGGTATGGTAGGATGTGAATACAGTGGAGGTAAACCTAGGCATTGAGTGATGATGAGAGAGATATTGTCTCTAGAAACATCATTGAAACCAGGTGATGTCATCGCATGTGTGGGTGGTGGAATTGAAAGGTTGGATAAGGTATAATGAGCAGGGCTAGAGGCTCCACAGTGAAATAAGCCAATAAACACTAACCAGAACAGCAATGGACAAGGCATATTGACATTAAGGAGAGGCATGCTTAGCCGAGTGATCATAAGGGTCCAGTGAGTAGTGAGGTTGGTTGGGGTCACGGCGATTCAGACAGCTACCCGGGCCATGAGAGCAAGCTGGCAGAGGATGGAGGTCTGTTTTTAGCCACCTCGTGCGTTTCCGTCGGTAGATTAGTGGGGTTCCGTGTGGTAGACAGCTAACGATTAGCGGGCCGCAGATGGGCGTTCAGGTTACGTCGCGACGGAGGGGCCAGTTGGATAACTCCCTCGGGCAGATAACGTCGGTAGTCCAGTCGTGAAGGCCCTGTGGGGCTCCGCATTGGCAGTAAAACGGGTCCGGATAGGTGATTGTAGCCCAGCAGTGGCTGATGGAACTCTTCAGCTGGCTAGCTCCGGAATAATTGATGTTTGCTCCGGGACCGACGTTAGCCAATAGTCACACGGATAGCAGCTAGCTGCAAGATCCAGGTGTAAATGTCCAGAGCTTGCGGTAGAAATCCGGGGATATGGAGAGAAAATAGGTCCGGTATGCTCTGGTCTGAGTCGCGTTGTACAAAACTGGCAATAGTTTTTCGAGCTAAAGGATAGCTGATGACCACCAACCGTGGTTAGCTGAATACTAACGTTAGCCAGTGAACTGGCTAGCTTCTGTTGTGGATTTCAGATTTGAGGTGAATAATATATTTTTTTTTAACTTGGTGAGGCGGGTTGCAGGAGAGTGTTTGAAGTTGAGTTTTTAGAAAAAATATATATAAAAAGATATGCGAAGAAAATATGTAAATATATATATACACGGGACACGACAAGACGAGGACAAAGGACGTCCGCCTGCTATGCCATCTTGGAAATGAAGCCAATGATGTCAATTAGCCTATCAGAAGCTTCTAAAGCCATGACATAATTTTCTGGAATTTTCCAAGCAGTTTAAAGGCACAGTCAACATAGTGTATGTAAACATCTGACCCACTGGAATTGTGATACAGTGAGTTATAAGTGAAATAATCAGTCTGGAAACAATTGTTGGAAAAATTACTTGTGTCATGCACAAAGTAGATGTCCTAACTGACTTGCCAAAACAATAGTTTGTTAACAAGAAATTTGTGGAGTGGTTGAAAAACAAGTTTTAATGACTCCAACCTAAGTGTATGTAAACTCCCGACTGCATGCATGTTTTTCCATTCTTCAACAGATGTCAGTTGTAACTGTAAAATATAGCAATCAATAGATCAACACAATCATAATAGTACACAGTCAAAAGTTTGGACACACCTACTCATTCCAGGGTTTTTCCTATATTTTTCCTATTTTATAAATTGAGGTAGTCACCTGGAATCCATTTCAATGAACAGGTGTGCCTTGTTAAATAGTGGAATTTCTTTCCTTCTTAATGCATTTGAGCCAATCAGTTGTGTTGTGACAAGGTAGGGGTGGTATACAGAAGATAGTCCTATTTGGTAAAAGACCAAGTCCATATTATGGCAAGAATAGCTCAAATAACCAAAGAGAAACGACAGTCCATCATTACTTTAAGACATGAAGGTCAGTCCATCCAGAACATTTCAAGAACTTTGGAAGTTTCTTAAAGTGCAGTTGCAAAAACCATCAAGCGCTGTGATGAAACTGGCTCTCATGAGGACCGCCACAGGAAAGGAAGACCCAGAGTCACCTCTGCTGCAGAGGATAAGTTCATTTGAGTTAACTGCCTCAGAAATTGCAGCCCAAATAAATGCTTCACAGAGTTCAAGTAACAGACATCTCAACATCAACTGTTCAGAGGAGACTGCGTGAATCAGACCTTCATGGTCGAATTGCTGGAAAGAAACCACTACTAAAGAACACAAATAAGAAGAGACTTGCTTGGGCTAAGAAGCACGAGCAATGGACATTAGACCAGTGGAAATCTGTCCTTCTGATCTGATGAGTCCAAATGTGAGATTTTTGATTCCAACAGCCGTGTCTTTGTAAGATGCTGAGTAGGTGAATGGACGATCTCTACATATGTGGTTCCCACCGTGAAGAATGGAGGAGGAGGTGTGATGGTGTGGGGGTGCTTTGCTGGTGACACTGTCAGTGATTTATTTAGAATTCAAGGCACACTTAACCAGCATGGCTACCACAGCATTCTGCGGTCATAGCCCGTCCCATCTGGTTTGCGCTTAGTGGGACTATAATTTGTTTTTCAACAGGACAATGACCCAAAACACACCTCCAGGCTTTGTATGGGCTATTTGACCAAGGAGAGTGATGGAGTACTGCATCAGAAGACCTGGCCTCCACAATCACCCGACCTGAACCCAATTGAGATGGTTTGGGATGAGTTGGACCTCAGAGTGAAGGAAAAGCAGCCAACAAGTGCTCAGCATGTGGTAACTCCATCAAGATGGTTGGAAAAGCATTCCAGGTTAAGCTGTTTGAGAGAATGCCAAGAGTGTGCAAAGCTGTCATCAAGGCAAAGGGTGGCTACTTTGAAGAATATAAAAATATACTTTTTTAGTTCCATATGTGTCATTTCATAGTTTAGTTGTCTTCTGTTATTCTACAATGTTGAAAATAGTACAAATAAGAAAAACCCTTGATTTGGTAGGTGTGTCCAAACTTAAATATATGTGTGTGTGTGTGTGTGTGTGTGTATAAACATAATATGATACACAGCGAAACGTACTCTTCGCTCTCTCTCCTCTATCCCATTTCGACTCAGATATTTAGGAATTTTACCTCGGTGCACCTGTCCCACGTGGAGCTGAGGAACATGGGGCAGCAGGAGAAGGGCCGCTACCCGGTCCACTTCCACCGCTGTGGGGACGTGGACCGACGAGGGGGCTACCGGGAACCAACCTACGTGGACGGCCTCTCCATCCACCACTCCTTCTCCCGCTGCATTACCATCCACGCCACCAACGGCCTGCTGGTCAGTGTGTGTGGTGCACGTACACTACTGTTCAAAAGTTTGGGGTCACTTAGAAATGTCCTTGTTTTTCAAATAAAAGCATTTTTTTTTTGGTCCATTTAAAATAGCATCAAATTGATCAGAAATGCAGTGTAGACATTGTTAATGTTGTGAATGACTATTGTAGCTGGAAATGGGATATATACATAGGCGTACAGAGGCCCACTATCAGCAACCATCACTCCTGTGTTCCAATGGCACATTGTGTTAGCTAATCCAAGTTTATCATTTTAAAAAGGCTAATTGATCATTATAAAACCATTTTGCAATTATGTTAGCACAGCTGAAAACTGTTGTGCTGATTAAAGAAGCAATAAAACTGGCCTTCTTTAGACTAGTTGAGTATCTGGAGCATCAGCATTTGTGGGTTCGATTACAGGCTCAAAATGGCCAGAAACAAATAACTTTCTTCTGAAACTCGTCAGTCTATTCTTGTTCTCAGAAATGAAGGCTATTCCATGCGAGAAATTGCCAAGAAACTGAAGATCTCGTACAACGCTGTGTACTACTCCCTTCACAGAACAGCGCAAACTGGCTCTAACCAGAATAGAATGAGTGGGAGGCCCCGGTGCACAACTGAGCAAGAGAACAAGTACATTAGCGTGTCTAGTTTGAGAAACAGATGCCTTACAAGTCCTCAACTGGCAGCTTCATTAAATAGTACCCGCAAAACACCCGTCTCAACGTCAACAGTGAAGCGGCGACTCCGGGATGCTGGACTTCTAGGCAGAGTTGCATTGAAAAAGCCATATCTCAGACTGGCCAATAAAAATCAAATATTAAGATGGGCAAAAGAACACAGATGCTAAACAGAGGAACTGTGCCTAGAAGGCCAGCATCCCTGAGTCGCCTCTTCACTCTTCACTTCACTGGTGTTTTGCAGGTACTATGTAATGAAGAAGAAGCCCAGTTTTATTGCTTCTTTAATAAGCACAGCCGTTTTCAGCTGTGCTAACATAATTGCAAAATGGTTTTCTAATGATCAATTAGCCTTTTAAAATGATAAACTTTTATTAGCTAACACAATGTGCCATTGGAACACAGGAGTGATGGTTGTTGATAATGGGCCTCTGTACGCCTATGTAGATATTCCATAAAAAATCTGCCGTTTCCAGCTACGATAGTCATTTACAATATTAACAATGTCTACTCTGTATTTCTGATCAATTTGATTATTTTAATGGGCAAAAAATGTGCTTTTCTTTTAAAAACAAGGGTATTTCTAAGAGACCCCAAACTTTTGAATGGTAGTGTATAATAATAATAATAATAATACATAGTGCTTTTCTAAAATCCAAAGACTGTGTGTGTTTTAGGGATGGGCACGGTTATTTGAATATCCGAACGGACGTTAGTATTCAATTACTTGGGAGAGTATTCATTGTTTTTATATAGCCTAGGCCTAGTTTTATGACTTTTTTTATGAGTGCACCCCATAAAGACACACCGGTAGCCTATACACGTTTCACATGTGTAGCTTGTTGTTATGTCGGTCAATCAAAATGGTGTTACATTGAGGCTCCATGTGTAACAAGTAAAGTGGGAGATTTCTAATCAATGCAAAACTGAATTAAAATGACGTAATTAAATTGACTAAATGAGGAGTAGGCTACAATGATCAACCTACAGGTAGGCTGTTGTTTCATATGAATGGAGTTGTTTTAGACAAGGACTGGTAGCACAGCAAAATAGCCTCAATTAGCATTTCTACTTTAGCCAGCTAACTTAGCTGGCCCAGCTCTCCCGCTGTGTCTCTCTGTCTCTCCCTCTCTGTGTGTCTCTCTCTCTCTCTCTGGCTTTCTCTCCTCTCTGTGTGTCTGTGCCACACACACACACATATACTGTTTTCACATAGGATTTACACGAAGTGGTAGGCCACACAAGCTCACTGAACCGGACCGCTGAAGCGCATAGCGCGTAAATATTGTCTGTACTCGATTGCAACACTCACTACCAAGTTCCAAACTGCAACGTCAGCACAAAAACTGTTCGTCGGGAGCTTCATGAAATGGGTATCCTTGGCCAAGCAGCCGCACTCCAACTAGACAAAAGGAACACCTACGTGAGAATGCTATTCATTGACTACAGCTCAGCGTTCAACACCATAGTGCCCTCAAAGTTCATCACTAAGCTATGGACCCTGGGACTAAACTCCGCCCCTGCAACTGGATCCTGGACTTCCTGACGGGCCGCCCCCAGGTGGTAAGGGTATGTAACAACACATCCGCCACGCTGATCCTCAACACGGGGGCCCCTCAAGGGTGCGTGCTCAGTCCCCTCCTGTACTCCCTGTTCCCTCATGACTGCATGGCCAGGCACGACTCCAACACCATCAAGTTTGTCGATGACACAAAAGTGGTAAGGCTGATCACCGTGAACGATGAGACAGCCTATAGGGAGGAGGTCAGAGACCTGACAACAACCTCTCCCTCAATGTGATCAATACAAAGGAGATGATTGTGGACTACAGGAAAAGGAGGGCTGAGCACGCCCCCATTCTCGTCGACAGGGCTGCAGTGGAGCAGTTTGAGAGCTTCAAGTTCCTTGGCGTCCACATCACCAACAAACTATCATGGTCCAAACACACCAAGACAGTTGTGAAGAGGGCTGCACCATTGAGAGCATCCTGACTGGTTGCCTCACTGCCTGGTATGGCAACTGCTCGGCCTCTAACCGCAAGGCACTACAGAGGGTAGTGCGTACGGCCTAGTTCATCACTGGGGCCAAGCTTCCTGCCATCCAGGACCTCTATACCAGGCGGTGTCAGAGGAAACCCCTAACAATTGTCAAGGACTCCAGCCACCCCAGTCATAGACTGTTCTCTCTGCTACCGCACGGCAAGCGGTACCGGAGCGCCAAGTCTAGGTCCAAAAGACTGCTTTTACCCCCAAGCCATAAGACTCCTGAACCTCTAATAAAATGGCTACCCAGACAATTTGCATTGCCCCCTCCCTCTTTTACACTGCTGCTACTCTGTTTATTATCTATGCATAGTCACTTATTTTAACTTTACCTACGTTACCTACATATTACCTCGACTAACCGGTGCCCCCGCACATTGACTCTGTACCGGTACCCCCTGTATATAGCCTTGGTATTGTGATTATACTGCTCTTCTTTAATAATTATTTGTTACTGTTTATTTTTTACTTAACACTTATTTTTTAAATTAAAACGGCATTGTTGGTTACGGGCTTAAGGTCTACTACACCTGTTGTATTCGGCGCATGTGACAAATACAATTTAATTTAATATAACAGAATATAATGCAAATAATATTTTTTCTACACAACTTGTGTCACGGGAACGTGTGGAACCGCTGTCATACAAACTGGCTCTAACCAGAATAGAAAGAGGACTGGGAGGCCCCCGGTGCACAACTGAGCAAGAGGACAAGTACATTAGAGTGTCTAGTTTGAGAAACGGACGCCTTACAAGTCCTAAACTGGCAGCTTCATTACATAGTACCCGCAAAACACCAGTCTCAACGTCAACAGTGAAGAGGCGACTCTGGGATGCTGGCCTTCTAGGCAGTGTTCCTCTGTCCAGTATCTGTGTTCTTTTGCCCGTCTTAATCTTTTCTTTTTATTGGCCAGTCTGAGATATGGCTTTTTCTTTGCAACTCTACCTAGAAGGCCAGCATCCCAGAGTCGCCTCTTCACTGTTGACGTTGAGACTGGTGTTTTGCGGGTACAAGTTGTGTGGGAAAAATATTATTTGTATTTAATTTTATTATTTCATATTCTTAGCTTACTATAAAATATATGTGTGTTAATTGTGATCAGGGTAGGCTAAGTGTGTCTGGTCTGTTTATTTAACAAAATAACTAGGCCTATTGATTGATTTAATGTGCATTGTGCCGCCAGTAACATAATTAAAGTATGCCATTCAATTATTTTATTGATCTTATAATGTTTCTTAGGACCTGCCTTTTGTGATGGTATATATTCAATGGATTGAATTAAAATAGATATCGTCCCACATCTACTCTTACTTCTAAACTTGCCGGCATGTACACGGGAGATATAAAAGGCTCATCTCGACAAGAACGTGGTAAAAATGGGACTGTAAGCGTCCCGAGTGCATCGCAAAGCTAGCTGTGCCAATAGAGATCCTGGTTCGAGTCCAGGCTCTGTCACAGCCGCCCGCGACTGGGAGACCCATGGGGCGGCACACAATTGGCCCAGCACCATCCGAGTTAGGGGACGGTTTGGCCGGCAGGGATGTTCTTGTCCCATCGTGCACTAGCGACTCCTGTGGCGGGCCGGGCACAATGCATCCTGACACGGTCGCCAGGTGTGCGGTGTTTCCTCCGACACATTGGTGCGGTTGGCTTCCGGGTTAAGCGGGCATTGTGTCAAGAAGCAGTGCAGCTTGGCTGAGTTGTGTTTCGGAGGATGCACGGCTCTCGACCTTCGCCTCTCCCAAGTACGTACGGGAGTTGCAGCGATAAGACAAGACTGTAACTACCAATTGGATACCACGAAATTGGGGAGAAAATGTTTTTTTTTTTTAATATAAATTGGACTGTATGAAATGGGTTTAAAAAAAACATGAGCAGGTTTCTTTTTACAGGCATCATACCATAAAGTAAAGGGTATATGAAAGGGATAATAGACTGTCACACACCGGCTCCTGATGTCCAGATATCTGAAGAAAAAAAAATCATGAATTTATTCGAATAGCGAAACCATTTCAAATGCCCATCCTGTGTGTGTGTGTTTGTGAGAACTTGGGAAATGAGGACCATGTGATGCTGGTCTTTAAACAAATTAATCTAAAATGTGTTGATTGAAGTGAATCGACCAACATTCAGCTCCAAGCTGATTTCATGCTCTGCTCCAGTAAACGTTTCCTCTTTACTCCTGTCTCTGTGTAACCTTTCCCAAATGTTTCCCCTTCCCAGGTGAAGGACACTGTAGGCTATGACACCCTGGGTCACTGTTTCTTCCTGGAGGACGGGATAGAGCAGAGGAACACGTTCTTCCACAACCTGGGTTTGGTGACCAGACCGGGAACGCTCCTGCCCACCGATCGCAATGAGACCATGTGCACCAGCATCCGAGACAAAGTGTACAAGAACTACACCCCTTCACCGAGCATGGAGTGCAAGTAAGACACAGAAGAGACTTGTCTGGCCATGGATAGAAAGAGTGAACAAGTGACAGAGGGGAATAGTAGAGGAACAGAAAGCAAGTGAAGAGGCAGACATTTGAAAAGATAATGGCTCAAAATGAAAGAGTTATAAAGTGGAGGTATATACTGAGTAGACTGACCAGGTGAATCCAGGTGAAAGCTATGAGCCCTTATTGATGTCACCTGTTAAATCCATTTCAACCAGTGTAGATGGGCCAGCATCCCTGTGGAGTGCTTTCGACACCTTGTAGAGTCAATTGAGGCTGTTCTGAGGGCAAAAGGGGGTGCAACTCAATATTCGGAAGGTGTTCCTAATGTTTTGTACACTCGTGTGTGTGTGTGTGTGTGTGTGTGCGTGCGCGTGCGTAATGAGTTAGATGAAGTGTATGTGCGGCTTTATTGGACAGGCCTACCGTGAGAGAAGACAGAGAGGTCATGTCCTCTGTGTGAGAGTGATAGGGCTGTAGTAGTCCCGCTGCATGGGATGTGTTTGTGTTTCTGGTGGAGGTTGAAAAGGAGGTCTGTTTGGGGAGCAGCAGGCGCTGTATTTGCAGGAGCGTGTGTGTTGGCAGACCTGTCCCTGTACAGGATTTATGTGGGAGAGGTGGATTATTCCATGGATAACAGGAGTCAGGGTTCTGTTTCTGCTTCATATTAAATTCATATATCCTGATACTAACAATCACTCACGCCTGGAGACATCTTCTTTAATGCCCGTCCTCCTCCCTGTGTGTGTGTGTGTGTCTTGGTGTGCGTGTGTTTGTGTTTGTTCTAGGGCAGTGTCTACGTTTTGGATTTCCAACCCCAATAATAACCTCATAAGCAACGCTGCTGCTGGCTCCCAGGTAAGACTATAATGATGTACGCCAACCCACCAAAGCAACCACTGTTTAATGGAATGAATAGCAATTAGCAGGGCACTGATGTTGTTTATCTGGTACGGTTGTATTGCTCCCCTCATCTCAGACATTAGTCATTATAATTTTGATCTAATGGATGGTCAGTCCTTGTATCCATAGCTCCGTCTATGAATTTGAGCGGCTAAGTATCTCCAGGCCATCGCTCAGCCGTCTATGGCATTTCGTTTTTTTATTTTTTATTCCGAACTGCAGCTTTACGGTTTAGCAACTCATTCGGATGTAAAACTGTGGCTTACCGGTTCATCTCATGTGATCTGGGGAGATATTGTCTTCCTACTCTTACATCAACAGCAATAAACTATGACTTGAACTGGGGGGTAAAGTTGAACATCGTTACCCTACTGCTCAAGTTCAGGCACAATTGTGTCAATGTGTAAGCGCAGTACTCAATGACAGTCTTAGTGCTCAAGGATCATTCTTTTTTCTTCACCTCATTGTCAAAGCCACATTATTGTCCACCACAATGAAATTCAAATAAAATGTTATTTGTCACATGTGCCAAATACAACAGGTATTACTTACTTACAAGCCCTTAACCAACTATGCAGTTTTAAGAAAAATACCAAAAATAAATAAATAAAAGTAACAAATAATAAAGAGCAGCAGTAAAATCACAATAGCGAGGCTATATACAGGGGGTACCGGTACAGAGTCAATGTGGAGGCTATATACAGGGGGTACCGGTACAGAGTCAGTGTGCTGGGGCTCCGGTTAGTTGAGGTAATTGAGGTAATATATACATGTAGGTAGAGTTCTTTAAGTGACATGCATAGATAATAACACAGTAGCAGCAGCGTAAAAGAGTGAAGGGGGGGGCAATGCAAATAGTCTGGGTAGCCATTTGATGTTCAGTAGTCTTATGGCTTGGATTTGGAAGTGTTTAGAAGCCTCTTGGACCTAAACTTGGAGCTCCAGTACCGCTTACCGTGTGGTAGCAGAGAGAACAGTCTATGCCTAGGGTGGCTGGAGTCTTTGCCAATTTTTAGGGCCTTTCTCTGACACCGCCTGTTATAGAGGTCCTGGATGGCAGGAAGCTTGGCCCCAGTGATGTACTGGGCTGTTCGCACTACCCTCTGTAGTGCCTTGCGGTCGGAGGCCGAGCCGTTGCCATACCAGGCAGTGATGCAACCAGTCAGGATGCTCTCGATGGTGCAGCTGTAGTACCTTTTGAGGATCAAAGGACCCATGCCAAATCTTTTCAGTCTCCTGAAGGGGAATAGGTTTTGTCGTGCCCTTTTCACGACTGTCTTGGTGTGCTTGGACCGTGTTAGTTTGTTGGTGATGTGGACACCAAGGAACTTGAAGCTCTCAACCTGCTCCATGAGTCACATGTGATATCTCAGACACCAATTGAGGAGTCACATGTGATATCTCAGACACCATTGGCCCGATTTCGACACTACTTGGGTGAATGATGCATCTTGCCATAGACATCTGACGTTTACAAAATTACACTGATTGGCTCAAGGAGGGGGGCGCTGCATCATTCGTAGTGACGACATGTTTACTGTTGCCTTGTTTTGTTCTCCTTTTTCTCCCTTCTCTGTCACCCCTCCCCCATGTCATCCTACAGGATGCAGGGATATGGTATGTGTTCCACAGCTCATCCACAGGGGACTCTCATGGGCTGGTTCCAGAGACCCGGGCAGAGCTGACCCCTCTGGGGATCTTCTACAACAACCGTGTGCACTCCAACTTTAAGGTACCACTCACTGGCAGCACTGTGTGAAAGACAAACACACTGTGGTTCTATGTGGCTCAGCTGGTAAAAGCATGGCGCTAGCAGCGCCAAGGTCTTGGTGTTCAATTCCTGCAGGGATCACATATACAGTTGAAGTTGGAAGTTTACATACACCTTAGCCAAATACATTTAAACTCAGTTTTTCACAATTCCTGACATTTAATCCTAGTAAAAATTCCCTGTTTTAGGTCAAACTATAGTCTGGCTTTTTTTATGGCGGTTTTGGAGCAATGGCTTCTTCCTTGCTGAGCGGCCTTTCAGGTTATGTCGATATAGGACTCGTTTTACTGTGGATATAGATACTTTTGTACCTGTTTCCTCCAGCATCTTCACAAGGTCCTTTGCTGTTGTTCTGAGATTGATTTGCACTAAAGTATGTTCATCTCTAGGAGACAGAACGCGTCTCCTTCCTGAGTGGTAAGACGGCTGTGTGGTCCCATGGTGTTTATACTTGCGTACTATTGTTTGTACATATGAACGTGGTACCTTCATGCGTTTTGAAATTGCTCCCAAGGATGAACCAGATTTGTGGAGGTCTACAATTTATTTTCTGTGGTCTTGGTTGATATCTTTTTATTTTCCCATGATGTCAAGCAAAGAGGCACTGAGTTTGAAGGTAGGCCTTGAAATACATCCAACGGTACACCTTCAGTTGACTCAAATTATGTCAATTAGCCTATCAGAAGCTTCTAAAGCCATGACATAATTTTCTGGACTTTTCCAAGCTGTTTAAAGGCACAGTCAACTTAATGTATGTAAACTTCTGACCCACTGGAATTGTGATGCAGTGAATTAATCTGTCTGTAAACAATTGTTGGTAAAATTACTTGTGTCATGCACAAAGTAGATGTCCTAACCGACTTGCCAAAACTATAGTTTGTTAACAAGAAATTTGTGGAGTTGTTGAAAAACAAGTTTTTATGACTCCAACCTAAGTGTATGTAAACTTCTGACTTCAACTGTACATACTAGTAAGAGCGCTTCCAATTGTCTGATTTCATACAGTATTCCAGCTCTTACTCAAAACCACTCAACTTACACACGCACACACACTTCCCTCACTCGCCACAGAAGCGTGCACACACAGACATGCACACACTAGCCTTTACAATAGGCCTCTGTTTCTCTGGCTCAATAAATTAGGTCAGGTGAACTGGGGGCCCTTTGTCCACTCTGACCACAAGTGCCAGACTCATAAGGAGTGTGCTTACAGTCTCAAGACTATGCTCCGATTATATACCCGTGGTATATACTGTCTCGTTGCATTGCATTCACACTTGAACTGCACATACAAACACGCTTAAACCCCAGACATATGACAATTCACAGAGCTGCTACTGTGAGTATTACTATACTCACATGTACATTTTAAAGTAAAACTGACTCCTTCATGGGGGGATAAATTTAGAACACACAGCTGAGCAAATTTGACAAAAGGGACGAGCTGGTCATTTATTCTCTGCGCTGGCTACACGGACTCGAATTTTGACATGAAGGGATAAACAATTTAGCGTGTGTTAGGGAGACCATGAAATTCCGCTGGCGCAAAGAGAGAAAATGCATCCATGCGGAATTACACTTATTTGACATAGTGATTTATTAGAGACCTGTTTATTTGTTCAAATGTGAAACTATGCCCGGCTATTACAAGAGACCGGCGCTCCAGAGCTCTAAAGTGCGACAAAGTATACTGAACAAATACACTGCTCAAAAAAATAAAGGGAACACTTAAACAACACATGTAACTCCAAGTCAATCACACTTCTGTGAAATCAAACTGTCCACTTAGGAGGCAACACTGATTGACAATAAATTTCACATGCTGTTGTGCAAATGGAATAACAACAGGTGGAAATTATAGGCATTATTAGCAAGACACCCACATTAAAGGAGTGTTCTGCAGGTGGTGACCACAGACCACTTCTCAGTTCCTATGCTTCCTGGCTGATGTTTGGTCACTTTTGAATGCTGGCGGTGCTTTCACTCTAGTGGTAGCATGAGACAGAGTCTACAACCCACACAAGTGGCTCAGGTAGTGCAGCTCATCCAGGATGGCATTCAAGCTGATGCTGTTAAGCGAGCTGTGGCAAGAAGGTTTGCTGTGTCTGTCAGCGTAGTGTCCAGAGCATGGAGGCGCTACCAGGAGACAGGCCAGTACATCAGGAGACGTGGAGGAGGCCGTAGGAGGGCAACAACCCAGCAGCAGGACCGCTACTCCGCCTTTGTGCAAGGAGGAGCAGGAGGAGCACTGCCAGAGCCCTGCAAAATGACCTCCAGCAGGCCACAAATGTGCATGTGTCTGCTCAAACGGTCAGAAACAGACTCCATGAGGGTTGTATGAGGGCCCGACGTCCACAGGTGGGGGTTGTGCTTACAGCCCAACACCATGCGGACATTTGGCATTTGCCAGAGGAACACCAAGATTGGCAAATTCGCCACTGGCGCCCTGTGCTCTTCCAGATGAAGCGGTTCACCTGAGCCGTGACAGACGTTACAGAGTCTGGAGACGCCGTGGAGAACGTTCTGCTGCCTGCAACATCCTCCAGCATGACCGGTTTGGCGGTGGGTCAGTCATGGTGTGGGGTGGCATTTCTTTGCAGGCGCACAGCCCTCCATGTGCTCGCCAGAGGTAGCCTGACTGCCATTAGGTACCGAGATGAGATCCTCAGACCCCTTGTGAGACCATATGCTGGTGCGGTTGGCCCTGGGTTCCTCCTAATGCAAGACAATGCTAGACCTCATGTGGCTGAGTGTGTCAGCAGTTCCTGCAAGAGGAAGGCATTGTGCTATGGACTGGCCCGCCCGTTCCCAGACCTTAATCCAATTGAGCACATTCTGGGACATCATGGTCTCGCTCGATCCACCAACGCCACGTTGCACCACAGACTGTCCAGGAGTTGGCGATGCTTTAGTCCAGGTCTGGGAGGAGATCCCCTCATTTTGACTTGTTTTAAGGACAT
>NC_036872.1:10132693-10156247 GCF_002910315.2 Salvelinus sp. IW2-2015
GGGGGGGGGGGGGGGGGGGGGGTTCTGTTTGGCTGAAATACAAATGTATTGTGCCTTTAAGTCTGTACGTGTGACAGTTGTTCCCATACCGGTTTGTGTTACCCAGGCTGGGCTCTCATTGATAAAGGTGTAAAGACCACCAACGCCAGTGCCGCAGACCCCCGGGAGTACCTGTGTCTGGACAACAATGCCAGGTAAGCACAGGTCAAACTACATAACATTTAGAACACACAGCTGAGCAAATTTGACAAAAGGGACGAGCTGGTCATTTATTCTCTGCGCTGGCTACACGGACTCGAATTTTGACATGAAGGGATAAACAATTTAGCGTGTGTTAGGGAGACCATGAAATTCCGCTGGCGCAAAGAGAAGAAATGCATCCATGCGGAATTACACTTATTTGACATAGTGATTTATTAGAGACCTGTTTATTTGTTCAAATGTGAAACTATGCCCGGCTATTACAAGAGACCGGCGCTCCAGAGCTCTAAAGTGCGACAAAGTATACTGGTACATCAAAGTTGGATCAGCCTGTAGTGTGGTTTTCCACTTTAATTTTGAGTGTGACTCCAAATCCAGACCTCCATGGGTTGATAAATTTGATTTCCATTGATAATTTTTGTGTGATTTTGTTGTCAGCACATTCAACTATGTAAAGAAAAAAGTATTTAATAAGAATATTTCATTCATTCAGATCTAGGATGTGTTATTTTAGTGTTCCCTTAATTTTTTTTGAGCAGTGTATATAAACGCAACATGTAAAGTGTTGGTCCCATTATTCATGAGCTGAAATAAAAGATCCCAGATATGTTCCATATGCACAAAAATTATATTTCTCTCGAATTTTGTGCACACATTTGTTTACATCCCTGTTAGTGAGCATTTCCCCTTTGCCAAGATAATCCACCCACTTGACAGGTGTGGCATATCAAGAAGCGGATTTAAACAGCATGGTCATTACACAGGTGCACCTTGTGCTGGGGACAATAAAACATCATTCTAAAATGGGCCGTTTTGTCACACAACACAATGCCACAGATGTCTCAATTTTGAGCGACCACGCAATTGGCATGCTGACTGCAGGAATGTCCAACAGAGCTGTTGCCAGAGAATTGAATGTTCATTTCTCTACCAAATGCCGCCTCCAACGTCGTTTTACAGAATTTGGCCTCACAACCACTGACCACGTGTAACCGCGCCAGCCCAGAACCTCCACACCAGGCTTCTTCACTTGCGGGATCATCTGGACCAGCCACCTGGACAGCTGATGAAACTGAGGAGTATTTCTATCGGTAAAAAAGCCCTTTTTGTGGGGCAAAACTCATTCTGATTGGCTGGGCCTGGCTCCCCAGTGGGTGGGCCTATGCAGTCTCAGGCCCACACATGGCTGTGACACTGCCCAGCCATCAAATTTTATTGGTCACATACACATATTTAGCAGGTGTTATTGCAGGTGTAGCGAAATTCTTGTGTTCCTAGCTTCAACAGTGCAGTAGTATCTAAAGACGATTCACAACAATACACACATCTAAAAGTAAAATTATGGAATTAAGAAATAGAGTGGCATTGACTAAAATACAGTAGAATAGAATATGGCTATTTAACAGCCAGATGGCCTTGAGTTAGAAGCTGTTTTTCAGTCTCTCGGTCCCAGCTTTGATGCACCTGTACTGATCTCGCCTTCTGGATGATAAGCAGGATGAACAGGCCGTGGCTCGTGTGGTTGATGTCCTTGATGATCTTGTTGCCCTTCATGTGACATTGGGTGCTGTAGGTGTCCTGGAGGTTAGGTAGTTTGTCCCCGGTGATGCGTTTGGCAGATCGCACCACCCTCTGGAGAGCCCTGCAGTTGTGGGCGGTGCAGTTGCCATACCAGGCGGTGATACAGCCCGACAGGATGCTCTCAATTGTGTATCTGTAAAGGTTTGTGGGTTTTAGGGGCCAAGCCAAATTTCTTCAGACTCCTGAGGTTGAAGAGGCGCTGTTGCGCCTTCTTCACCACACTGTCTGTGTGGGTGGACCATTTCAGATCGTCAGTGATGTGTATGCCGAGGAACCTGAAGCTTTCCATCTTCTCCGCTGCATTCCTGTAGATGTGGATAGGGACATGCTTCTTCTGCTGTTTCCTGAAGTCCACGTTCAGCTCCTTTGTTTTGTTGACATTGAGTGAGATGTTATTTTCCTGGCACCACACACCCAGGGCCCTCACCTCCTCCCTGTAGACTGTCTCGTCATTGTTGGTAACCAGGCCTACTACTGTTGTGTCGTCTGCAAACTTGTGGCCACGAAGTCATGGGTGAACAGGGTGTACAGAAGGGTGCTGAGCACGCACCCTTGTGGGGCCCCTGTGTTGAGGATCAGCAAAGTGGAGGTGTTGTTTCCTACCTTTACCACCTGGGGGCGGCCCTTCAGGAAGTCCAGGACCCAGTTGCACAGGGCAGTATTCAGACCCAGGGCCTGAGCTTAATGATGAGCTTGGAGGGTACTATGGTGTTGAATGCTGAGCTATAGTCAATGAACAGCATTCTTACATAGCTATTCCTCTTGTCCAGATGGGATAGGGCCAGTGTGCAGTACGATGGCGATTGCATCATCTGTGGATATATTGGGGCAGTAAGCAAATTGAGCTGGGTAAGGTAGAGGTGATATGATCCTTAACTAGCCTCTCAAAGCACTTCATGATGACAGAAGTGAGTGCTACTGGGTGATAGTCATTTAGTTCAGTTACCTTTGCTTTCTTGGCACAGGGACAATGGTGAAGCAAGCGAACAGAGGATTGGGATAGGGAGAGATTGAATATGTCCGTAAACACTCCAGCCAGAGTGCTCTGAGGACGCGGCTAGGGATGCTCTCTCCACATGCTCTGAGGACGCGGCTAGGAATGCCGTCTGGGCCGGCAGCCTTGTGAGGGTTAACATGCTTAAATGTCTTACTTACGTCGGCCACGGAGAAGGAGAGCCCACAGTCATTGGTAGCGTGCCGCGTCGATGGCACTGTTATCCTCAAAGCCAGCGAAGAAGGTGTTTAGCTTGTCCAGAAGCAAGATGTCAGTGTCCGCGACGTGGCTGGTTTTCCCTTTGTAGTCCGTGATTATCTGTAGACCCTGCCACATATGTCTCGTGTCTGAGCCATTGAATTGCGACTGTACTTTTGTCTCTGTACTGACGTTTTGCCTGTTTGATTGCCTTACGGAGGGAATAACTACACTGTTTTTTTTCGGCCATATTCCCAGTCACCTTGAATTGGTTATGGCTGGGATCCCGTTAACGGATCGATATGACAAAAGCCAGTGAAAGTACAGGGCGCCAAATTCAAAGCAACAGAAATCTCATAATTAAAATTCCTCAGACAAACAAGTATTTTACACCATTTTAAAGATAAACTTGTTGTTAATCCCACCACAGTGTCCGATTTCAAAAAGGCTTTACGACGAAAGCACAACATATCATTATGTTAGGTCAGCACTTATTCACAGAAAAACACAGCCATTTTTCCAGCCAAAGAGGAGTCACAAAAGCAGAAATAGAGATAAAATGAATCACTAACCTTTGATGATCTTTCATCAGATGACACTCATAGGACTTCATGTTACACAATACATGTATGTTTTGTTCGATAAAGTTCATATTTATATCCAAAAATCTCAGTTTATATTGGCGCGTTATGTTCAGTAATGTTTTGCCTCCAAAACATCCGGTGATTTTGCAGAGAGCCACATCAATTTACAGAAATACTCATAATAAACATTGATACAAGATACAAGTATTATACATGGAACTTTAGATAAACCTCTCCTTAATGCAACCGCTGTGTCAGATTTCAAAAAAACTTTACAGAAAAAGCACACCTTGCTATAAACTGAGTACAGCGCTCAGAGCCCAAACAAGCCATAAAGATATCCGCCATGTTGTGGAGTCAACAGATGTCAGAATAGCATTATAAATATTCACTTACCTTTGATCTTCATCAGAATGCACCCCTAGGAATCCCAGTTCCACAATAAATGTTTGATTTGTTCCATAAAGTCCATAATTTATGTCCAAATACCTCCTTTTTGTTCGCGCGTTCAGTACACAATCCAAACTCACGACGCGCGGGCAAGTCCATGCGAAAGTTCAGACGAAAAGTCATGTTACAGTTCGTAGAAACATGTCAAACGAAGTATAGAATCAATCTTTAGGATGTTTTTAACATAAATCTTCAATAATGTTCCAACCGGAGAATTCCTTTGTCTGTAGAAATGCGATGGAACGCAGGTCTAACTCTCACGTGAACGCCCGGAACATAACCCAGTCCTCGTTTTCAAAACAATCTTGAAGCATGGATTCTGATTGGTCAGACCAGCGTTGGATAGACCTTAGCACGGGTACTTTCTGTTTGAGTTTCTGCCTTTAGGAAATGAGGAGCAAAACAGAGTCGTGATCAGATTTGCTGAATGGAGGTGCAGGGGAGGGCCTTGTAGGCATTTCGAAAAGTTGCGTTGTAGTGGTCCAATGTTTTACCAGCGCGAGTACTACAGTCAATGTGTTGTAGAACTTCCATAGCGTTTTTCTCAAATTAGCTTTGTTAAAATCCCCAGGATATGTGATTTCCAGTTTGCATAAAGTCCAGTGTAGTTCTTGGTATCTGCTTGAGAGGTATATACACGGCTGTGACTATAACCGAAGATAATTATCTTGGGAGGTAATACGGTCGGCATTTGATTGTGAGGTATTCTAGGTCGGGTGAACAAAAGGACTTGAGTTTCTGTATGTTATCACAATCCCACCATGAGTGGTTAATCATGAAACCCCCGCCTTTCTTTTTCCGGAGAGTTCTTTATTTCTCTCTGCGCGATGTACTGAGAACCCAGATGGCTGAAGGGACAGGGACAGTATATCCCGAGAGAGCAATGTTTCCGTGAAACAGAGTATGTTCCAATTCCTGATGTCTCTCTGGAAGGAGATCCTTGTCCTTAGCTCGTCTACTTTATTATCCAGAGACTGAACATTAGCGAGTAATATACTCGGAAGCGGTGGATGGTGTGCACGCCACCGGAGTCGGACTGGAAGTCTGAAGAAATACTTATTCTCCGCCGGCCGCGTTTTGGAGCAGCCTCTGGAATAATTTAAATTGCCCTGGGGTACAAACAAAGGATCCACTTCGGGAAAGTTCTAATGCTGGTGAGTTACCGCCGCTCTGATAACCAAAAGTTATTCCCGGCTGTATGTAATAACAACAAAAAAATCTGGGCTAATAATGTAAGAAATAACACACAAATAACCCGAAATAATGCAAAGTTGCTTAGGAGCTAGAAGCAGAGCTGCCTTATCTGTCTAATTAGGCCCTAATTAAGTATTTCAATTGACTTGATTTCCTTATTTGAACTGTAACTCAATACAATTGTTGAGTATATTTTGCTGTGCAACTTTTTATTTTGGGAGTATCCGTGTGACTTAAATCCAATAAAAAATGATATGCGTAACAATATTTTGTCGCAACAATCTTCTGTACACTCCTCAAACAAGACAGGCTACCTCCTGTGGCTGCTTGCTTCCAGTTATCTTGCTCTCTGCAAATCGTGAGTTAGTTAGTCTAAGGAAGCTAGCAAGTGCCTAAAATAATGCTAATCGCTATTCGCTAACTGCACTAGCTAGGGCAAAGCAAACGTTAGCTCTAATACAGGTTGTTACCAGTGGTGGTTTAGATCAGTATGTTGTTTGTGCAATGGCATGTTCCAAATCAGATAGACAAAGAAAAGGCTGAATGCAACATCTATTCAAATGTGATTAGAGTCCCCTGGGAAACACGGACCCAACACTTTGGTTCTTACCCTGTGAAAACTCCTTCCTGACTTTTTAACTTATTGTCATGCCAAACAACACCAACCATATAAATATAATGATTATTCTAATTCTATGATTCCAACAGTTCACCCGAGTGTTTTGATCTACAGGTCACTGGCAACATAAACAAAACACCAACATTGTGTCTTAATAGGGCATAGGGCCACACACACACCTTTTAAACCTCCTATGCTCCTTTTGAGACCCCTCTTTCAAAGTCACTGAGATCTCTTCTTCTAGCCATGGTAGACAAAATAATGGGCAACTGGGAATTTTTATAGGACCCACACCTGTGTGGAAGCTCCTGCTTTCAATATACGTTGCATCCCTCATTGAATCAAGTATTTCCTTTATTTTGGCAGTTACCTGTATATTGCAAGTCAAATCACAATATTTGGTTGAACAATCTGTTAGATTTCCTACCCATATCATGTAGCCCTACTAACAACCTGGTAACTTTACCAGTATATGCAAACATTTGGCAACACAGAAAGAAAGGAAAACTGATATCTTCTTCAGGAGAGCTTCAAAAGTAAGTAGGATTCATATAGTCCCAATGTAGGCTATATCTCAATCAATAAAAATAAAAATCTGGTGGAGCTCCTAACTTTAGGGGAACCAGTGCTACCAATGAATAATGTTAATTTAGAGCCCTGCCCGGCACTTGTAAAAGACTCCACGTTCAATGGAAGTTTTACGGTAGATGGTATTTGTTTTTTGTCTAATCTACAGTCTATATGTGTACTTATTCTGGTAGTCTGTGGTTAAGTTTCGTTAGATGGTCGGTAGTTTAAATGGTTTAGTCTTGGTCTGTACTGTACTTGTATGGTCTGTACTGGGCCCGGTTTCCTAATAGATTGAATTTAGGCTTACGAGTGTTTTTAATGATGCATCGTTCCTACAACAGCCGAAGATGTACCATGTGATTCCCCAAACAACATCTAGAGAGAAGCGTAGCTAAGTGAGTCGTTGAGGCACTGATCTCAGATCAGTGTTCTTCCTTTCAAATCTTACCTTAACATTATAATTATTCAAAAATACCGACGACGGATCAGCTCCTAGAGTTATATTATCACCTGGCTGCAAATATTGAGGCTGCTTATTCTAATGTTTAGCCTACCCTATAATAATGCAGAAAATCATAGATTTGGCACATCATTACGCACATGTTACACATGAAATATATTGAGGCAAGAATTACAGATAGTAGCCAATGAGCAAAATAGAACTCAATTGAATGCACATTAAATTGATTTCAATGTCATTTTAAATATAGGCCTATGTAGGGTAGTGTATTTACATTTTAATGCAGTCATCTTGATTCTATGTTAAGCAAAATCTTCTGTGTATAAAATTTTAATGCCGACGTTAGCTGGTCTACAAATGGTCTGAGGCAGTCGTTAGATGACTAGCACTTTTTTTTTTTAAAGATGGTTCTGTGAAACCGTTCAGAGATTTAACGATGCTCCTACGAAGGTTCTTACAAGGATCTTAGCTTTAAAAAACCAGGCCCTGTACTGTATTTGGATAGTTTGTACTGGTCTGTACTGTACTTGGATAGTCTGTACTGGTCTGTACGGTACTTGGATAGTCTGTACGGTACTTGTACTGTAGCCTGGAGGGTCTGGGAGGTTTTTGTTTACAGAGAAAACAAGGCTCCACAGATAGTTTCTACTCTGCAGCAGTCTGTCCAAATACAAGCCTCGGGTTCAACAGATGGAAAATAGCTTAGGCCCTCCTCCAAGACCACTGCCCACGCTGTGTGTGTGTGTGTGTGTGTGTGTGTGTGTGTGTGTGTGTGTGTGTGTGTGTGTGTGTGTGTGTGTGTGTGTGTGTGTGTGTGTGTGTGTGTGTGTGTGTGTGTGTGTGTGTAGGTGAGTTTGTGTGTGTCGTGTTTGTCTGTGGCTATTTGAAAGAGTGCTGTGTGTCGGGAGAGATTGTGTGTGTGTTTCTATACTCATATTACATATGGGTCCGTTTCAGGTTCCGTCCACATGAGAATGCAGACCCGAACCGGCCGCGGGTGGCTGCTCTCATCGACACACTCATCGCCTTCAAGAACAATGACCTCGGAGCCTGGATACGTGGCGGTGACATCACCATTCAGAACTCTGGGTGAGTGCTGGGATGTCAACACATTGAGCCCATGATGAATGCGCTTACATTCATCATTGTTCATCATGTGCAGTAGTCATATCATGGGTTGTCTCTTAGGTTTGCTATATGATTGGCACAAAGTTAAGTGTCTCAAATGTTCCACAGGAGTTACCGTAGCAACTTGCATTACAATCAGAGGTTAGCATGCTATGCTAACATGTAAACAAGCGGCCATCTATGTGTAACCTATCATTGGGCTATGTGTAGCCTATTAGCATGTTGCTAATAGTTAATTTGGTTCCTATTTCTCAGTCCATAAGGCCGTAGATGACAGTGAACCAGTGACTCCTCCATTGCTGGGTTTTCCCGATAATTACTGATGCATTTATTCTCTCTGGTTATAGATTTGCAGACAATGGGGTGGGACTCTCCTTTGCGAGGTATGTACCAAAGCTCCTGTGTATGTTTCTACATCTGTGCATACCCCCCCCACACACACACACACATTTGCTCAAAAACACATCCCCTGCCTGTTGTCTTCCGTTAGTGACGGTAGCTACCCTAAGGATGAGGGCTCCAGTCAGGAGGTGACCCAGTCTCTGTTTGTGGGAGAGAGCCGCAACCGCGGCTCCAACGGAGGCCAGAACAAGTACTGGGGCCAGGGAGGAGCAGATGGCAAGATGAGGACACTACCCAGGAACAGGTGTGTGTGTGTGTGTGTGTGTAATAAAAAACATAGTGTTCGAAAGGGGGTGAACAAGTGTGTTGCTCTTGGAACGGAAGTACTGCTTCCTGTAATAGGATGAATGGTTTTGCTGTGTCACTTCCTGTGTTTCCTGTTAAACAATTTACTAGATCCGTGTAGTAACCCTTATATGACAGAGACCGAAGGGGGGGGGGGGAGAAATCCTGTGTTAGAAATAGAGGCAGACCGATTAATCGCCCTGGCCGTTTAATTTGGGCCGATTTCAAGTTTTCATAACAATCGGTAGTCTACATTTTTGGATACCGATTATGGCCGATTACATTGCAATCCACAAGGAGACTACGTGGCAGGCTTGACCACCTGTTACGCGAGTGCAGCACCAAAAAGACCTTGTGGCTGCAAGGAGGTAAGTTGCTAGCTAGCATTAAACTTATCTTATAGAAAAACAATCATTCTTCACATAATCACTAGTTAACTACACATGGTTGATGATATTACTAGGTTAACTAGCTTGTCCTGCGTTGCATATAATCATTGCGGTGCCTGTTAATTTATCATCGAATCACAGCCTACTTCAACTTCGCCAAACAGGTGATGATTTAACAAAAGCACATTCGCGGAAAAAGCACAATCGTTGCGCAAATGTACCTAACCATAAACATCAATGCCTTTCCTAAAATCAATACACAAGTATATATTTTTTACCTGCATATTTAGTATATGCAGCAGTTTGGGCTGCCTGGCTCGTTGCGAACTGTGTGAAGACAATTTCTTCCAAACAAATACCTTAATTAATTTGCCAGAATTGTACATAATTATGACATAACATTGAAGGTTGTGCAATGCAACAGAAATATTAAGACTTAGGGTTGCCACCCGTTCGAATAACATACGGAACGGTTCCGTATTTCACTGAAAGAATAAACATTTTGTTTTCTAAATGATCGTTTTCGGATTTGACCATATTAATGACCTAAGGCTCGTTTTCTGTGTATTTATTATATTATAATTAAGTCTATGATTTGATATTTGATAGAGCAGTCTGACTGAGCGGTGGTAGGCAGCAGCAGGCTCGTAAGCATTCATTCAAACAGCACTTTACTGCGTTTGCCAGCAGCTCTTAGCAATGCTTGAAGCTGTTTATGACTTCAAGCCTATCAACTCCTGAGATTAGGCTGGCAATACTATAGTGCCTATAAGAACATCCAATAGTCAAAGGTATATGAAATATATGAAATACAAATGGTATAGAGAGAAATAGTCGACTCGTCATAATAACTACAACCTAAAACTTCTTAACTGGGAATATTGAAGACTCATGTTAAAACCACCACCAGCTTTCATATGTTCTCATGTTCTGAGCAAGGAACTTAAACGTTAGCTTTTTTACATGGCACATATTGCACTTGTACTTTCTTCTCTAACGCTGTGTTTTTGCATTATTTAAACCAAACTGAACATGTTTCATTATTTATTTGAGACTAAGTAGATTTTATTTATGTATTATATGAAGATAAAATAAGTGTTCGTTGTTCATTCAGTATTGTTGTAATTGTCATTATTTTATATACAGTGGGGAGAACAAGTATTTGATACTGAAGGGTGACCGAGGGTGATTGACCGTCATCTTGAACTTCTTCCATTTTCTAATAATTGCGCCAACAGTTGTTGCCTTCTCACCAAGCTGCTTACCTATTGTCCTGTAGCCCATCCCAGCCTTGTGCACGTACACAGCTCTCTGGTCTTGGCCATTGTGGAGAGGTTGGAGTCTGTTTGATTGAGTGGGTGGACAGGTGTCTTTTATACAGGTAACGAGTTCAAACAGGTGCAGTTAATACAGGTAATGAGTGGAGAACAGGAGGGCTTCTTAAAGAAAAACTAACAGGTCTGTGAGAGCCGGAATTCTTACTGGTTGGTAGGTGATCAAATACTTATGTCATGCAATAAAATGCGAATTAATTACTTAAAAATCATACAATGTGATTTTCTGGATTTTTGTTTTAAATTCCGTCTCTCACAGTTGAAGTGTACCTGTGATAAAAATTACAGACCTCTACATGCTTTGTAAGTAGGAAAACCTGCAAAATCGGCAGTGTATCAAATACTTGTTCTCCCCACTGTATATATAAATAAATTGGCCGATTAATCGGTATCGGCTTTTTATGGTCCTCCAATAATCGGTATCGGCGTTGAAAAATCATAATTGGTCGACCTCTACTTAGAAATCAATCACCAATAAAAGTCTGAGAAAATGTAAGTCTGTCACGGATAACAGTTGCGCAGGAGCACTCAGATCAGGGACAGGGAGCATGCTGTCAGCCACCCACAGTCAGAGAGACGGGCCTCTTGGTCGTGTTCATTAAAGGGGCAATACACAGTTGCTACATCAATTTTGGGACTTAGAAATTAATAATAAATAGTGCTTCCAGAAAGTATTCATGCCCCTTGAGTTATTCCACATTTTGATGTGTTACAGCCTGAAATCAAAATGGATTTTGACCATCAAAATGGTCTCCCCCATCTACACGCAATACCCCATAATGACAACGTGAAAACCAATATACAGTTGAAGTCAGAAGTTTACATACACTTAGGTTGGAGTCATTAAAACTCGTTTATTAACCACTCCACAAATTGATAACAAACTATAGTTTTGACATCTACTTTGTGCATGACACAAGTCATTTTTCCAACTATTATTATTATTATTTCACTTATAATTCACTGTATCACAATTCCAGTGGGTCAGAAGTTTACATACACTAAGTTGACTGCCTTTAAACAGCTTGGGAAATTCCAGAAAATTATGTAATGGCTTTAGAAGCTTCTGATATAATTTGAGTCAATTGGAGGTGTACCTGTGGATGTATTTCAAGGCCTACCTTCAAACTCAGTGCCTCATTGCTTGACATCATGGAGAAATCAACCAAGACCTCAGGAAAAAAAATTGTCTGGTTCATCCTTGGGAGCAATTTCCAAACGCATGAAGGTACGACGTTCATCTGTACAAACAATAGTACGCAAGTATAAACACCATGGGACCACGCAGCTGTCATACCACTCAGGAAGGAGACGCGTTCTGTCTCCTCGAGATGAACGTACTTTGGTGCGAAAAGTGCAAATCAATTCCAGAACAACAGCAAAGGATGTTATGAAGATGCTGGAGGAAACAGGTACAAAAGTATCTATATCCACAGTAAAACGAGTCCTATATCGACATAACCTGAAAGGCCGCTCAGCAAGGAAGAAGCCACTGCTCCAAAACCGCCCTAAAAAAGCCAGACTACGGTTAGCAACTGCACATGAACTGTTTGGCCATAATGACCATCGTTTTGTTTGGAGGAAAAAGTGGGAGGCTTGCAAGCCGAAGAAAACCATCCCAACCGTGAAGCACGGGGGTGGCAGCATCATGTTGTGTGGGTGCTTTGCTGCAGGAGGGACTGGGGCACTTCACAAAATAGATGGCATCATGAGGGATACATTATGTGGATATATTTAAGCAACTCAAGACATCAGTCAGGATGTTAAAGCTTGGTCGCAAATGGGTCTTCCAAATGGACAATGACCCCAAGCATACTTCCAAAGTTGTGGCAAAATGGCTTAAGGACAACAAAGTCAAGGTATTGGAGTGGCCATCACAAAGCCCTGACCTCAATCCCATTGAACATTTGTGGGCAGAACTGAAAAAGCGTGTGCGAGCAAGGAGGCCTACAAACCTGACTCAGTTACACCAGCTCTGTCAGGAGGAATGGGTCTACATTCACACAACTTATTGTGGGAAGCTTGTGGAAGGCTACCCAAAACATTTGACCCAAGTTAAACAATTTAAAGGCAATGCTTCCAAATACTAATAGTGTATGTAAACTTCTGACCCACTGGGAATGTGATGAAAGGAATAAAAGCTCAAATAAATCATTCTCTCTACTATTATTCTGACATTTCACATTCTTAAAATAAAGTGGTGATCCTAACCGACCTAAGACAGGGAAATTTTACGAGGATTAAATGTCAGGAATTGTGAAAAACTGAGTTTAAATGCATTTGGCTAAGGTGTATGTAAACTTCTGACTTCAACTGTGTATATATTTTTTTCTTCTCAAATGTATTTAAAATTAATTGCAGAAATATCTAAATTACATATGTATTCACACCCCTGAGTCAATACTTTGTAAAAGCACATTTGGCAGCGATTACAGCTGTGAGTCTTTCCACACCTGGATTGTGCAACACTGGCACTTTAAAAAAATAATAACTTTTTTTTTAATTCTTCAAGCTCTGACAAATTGGTTGTTGATCATAGCTGGACAACCATTTGCAGGTCTTGCCATAGATTTTCAATAAGATTTGTCGAAACTAACTCAGCCACTCAGGAACATTCACTGTCTTCTTGGTAAGGAACTCCAGTGTAGATTTGGCCTTTTGTTTTCGGTTATTGTCCTGCTGAAAGGTGAATTCATCTTCCAGTGTCTGGTGGAAAGCAAACAACCAGCATCATTCTGTTTCTTTTTAATCCTGAAAAACTCCCCAGTCCTTAACCATTACAAGCATACACATAACATGATGCAGCCACCACTATGCCTTGAAATATGGAGAGTGATAATGTGTTTAATTGGATTTGCCCCAAACATAACCATTTGTATTCAGGCCAAAAAGTGAATTGCTTAGCCACATTTTTGTGCATTATTACTTTAGTGCCTTGATGCAAACAAAATGCATGTTTTCGAATCGTTTTATTCTGTTCAGGCTTCCATCTTTTCACTCTGTCAATTAGGTTGGTATTGTGGAGTAAATACAATGTTGATCCATCCTCAGTTTCCTATCACAGCCTTTAATCTCTGTAACTGTTTTAAAGTCACCATTAGCCTCACAGTGAAATCCCTGAGCGGTTTCCTTCCTCTCTGGCACCTGAGTTAGGAAGGACGCCTGTGTTTTTGTAGTGACTGGGTGTATTGATACACCAGCCAAAGTGTAATTATTAACTTCACCATGCTCAAAGGGATATTCAATGTCATTTTTTTTACCCAGTTACCAATAGGTGCCCTTTGCAAGGCATTGGAAAACCTCCATGGTCTTTGCGGTTGAATCCATGTTTGAAATGTACTGCTCCACAGAGGGACCTGACAGATAATTGTGTGGCGTACAGAGATGAGGTAGTCATTAAAAAATCATGTTAAACAATATTATTGCACTATCCATGCAACTTGACTTGTTAAGCATATTTTTACTAATTTATTTAGGCTTGTCATAACAAAGGGGTTGAATACTTATTGACTCAAGACATTTCAGTATTTCCTTTTTAGTTAATTTGTAAAATAAAAAAAAACATAATTCCACTGTGACATTGCAGGGTTTTATGTGTAGGCCAGTGACAAAAATCTCAATTTAATACATTTTAAAATCACACTGTAACACAACAAGATGTGGAAAAAGTCAAGGGGTGTGAATACTTTCTGAAGGCATTGATTCTTGAAGAATATAACTTATAAATGCCTCATGAACTTAGTTACACTGTCCTACCCCATTAGAACCCAAAATATAAGCTTGTTTTACTCCAATGTTTGTACACAAAGTAAAATTATATAAAAAAACACTATGCTCAAAACATGATTAAAACTATAATTTGGATGGTCAGTCCTTGCATCCATAGCTCTGTCTATGAATTTGAAAGTTTCCCCATCCCTCAGCTTTTTACCGAAACAAGGCTGGGTGGTTTCTTTTGTTATGGTTTCAACTGCTGATTGCCACTTTAAGGCATGCAACGGGAAAAGGTATTCAAACATTTTGTAGTAAAAAAACAAACTAGTATTTCTTATCGGACACGTCCAGGTAGTAGGAGCTAGCTAACGCAGAGTATATTCTCCATATGACGTTGAGAAATAGTTCATTGTGAGTAGTTAAGAAGATATCCGGAAATAAGTTAGTAATTTATAAAGGAATTATAGAGCATTTATAAAGTGCATAAGCACTACGTAAATGCTTTTCAAATTATTTATACTACATGAAGGGTGATTAAAAAAAGGTCATATCTGGTGCCAAACCTGGCATGTCCCCTTTGCCACCCTTTATATAGCAGGACATTTCAAGGGTTTATTAAGGCTTAGAAGTTGTCGTTCATTTAAAGTGGTCGCTCTGGTCGTGCTCGCCTGTGGCCACTACCTCTCCGGAGGTCACAAAACGTGGGAACAGCTAATTGCAGCATGCTCTAGTTTCTCAGATGCCGCCCTCGTTTTTGACGGCCCTGTTACCCCTCTCTGGGATTAATGGGCCTTTTTAGACACTTCCTGACCACCCTGTAACTGCTAGATGTTTGTGTTGTTGTCGCCGCTGATGAGGTCACAGCCAGGATTTTCACAGAGAGTGACACAACAATGTTCCCACTTTGATATCCTTCTGTTATCTAGTTAGACCCCGAGGACAGGCTTTTCCCCGCTAAGACAACGAGCTGATAACCCTAGCAATAGGCCTAATGTTTCTCTCCAGTGTTATAAATAGCTATACATGACTTGTAGGTTGTCAGCTGATCCATTCTGGAAGTTCATGTATGTTGTGTGACTCTCGCGCTTATTTTTCCAAGGACATTCCCGATCCGTGGCTTCCAGATCTACGATGGTCCTGTTCGGCTCACCCAGAGCACTTTCCGAAATTACGTCCCGACGAAAGAGCGCTTCACCAGCGCGGTGGGCTTCAACCTGAAGAACACCTGGCAGCTCACGCCCCGCAACAACCTGTCCAAGCTCAGCTTCCAGCCCACTGTGAGTAGCTAGCACACCACTCCACCTTTCATCCTAGAAGTGGGCACTCATTCACTGCCCCTCATGCATAGAAAAGCATTGGATTGGCGCAAGCAAGGTGGTGCCATATTCTTTATGCCATATTCCTTACACCAGTGAGTCCTTTCCTTTTAAATACAAATCAAATCAAATCAAATTTTATTCGTCACATACACATGGTTAGCAGATGTTAATGCGAGTGTAGCGAAATGCTTGTGCTTCTAGTTCCGACAATGCGGTAATAACCAACGAGTAATCTAACCTAACAATTCCACAACTACTACCTTATACACACAAGTGTAAAGGGATAAAGAATATGTACATAAAGATATATGAATGAGTGATGGTACAGAACGGCATAGGCAAGATGCAGTAGATGGTATAGAGTACAGTCTATACATATGAGATGAGTAATGTAGGGTATATAAACATAAAGTGGCATAGTTTAAAGTGGCTAGTGATACATGTATTACATAAAGATGGCAAGATGCAGTAGATGATATAGAGTACAGTATATACATATACATATGAGATGAGTAATGTAGGGTATGTAAACATTATATTAATGTTTACGAGGGGGAGTGTACGAGTGTACACTTTGGGAGAAGTGCCATTGTTCTCCCCCTTCTGTCAAATACTGACAGAATAATGATGTTACGAAATTTACAGTACCCGTCAAAAGTTTGGAGACACCTACTCATTTCAGGGATTTTCTTTATTTTTGCTATTTTCTACGTTGTAGATTAAAAGTGAAGACATCAAACTATGAAATAACACATATGGAATCATGTAGTAACCAAAGAAGTGTTAAACAAATCTAAATATATTTTATATATATATAAGTAGCCACGTTTTGCCTTGATGTCAGCTTTGCACACTCTTTGCATTCTCTCAACCAACTTCATGAGGTAGTCACCTGGAATGCATTTCAATTAACTTCTTACGGCTGAGATCGGCTGGGATCCCGTTAACGGGAATCGACTTGACAACAGCAAGTGAAAGTGCTGGGCGCCAAATTCAAACAGAAATCTCATAATTAAAATTCCTCAAACATGCAAGTATTTTACACCATTTTAAAGATAAACTTGTTGTTAATCCCACCACAGTGTCCGATTTCAAGAAGGCTTTATGACGAAAGCACACCATCTGATTATGTTAGGTCAGTACCAAGTCACAGAAAAACACAGCCATTTTTCCAGCCAAAGAGAGGAGTCACAAAAAGCAGAAATAGAGAGAAAATTAATCACTAACCTTTGATGATCTTCATCAGATGACACTCATAGGACTTCATGTTACACAATACATGTATGTTTTGTTCGATAAAGTTCATATTTATATCCAAAAATCTTTTACATTGGCGCGTTATGTTCAGTAATGTTTTGCCTCCAAAACATGCGGTGATTTTGCAGAGAGCCACATCAATTTACAGAAATACTCATAATAAACATTGATACAAGATACAAGTGTTATACATGGAACTTTTGTTTGCGTGTTTAGTACACAATCCAAACTCAGGAGGCGCGGGCAAGTCCAGGCGAAGTTCAGACGAAAAGTTATATTACAGTTCGTAGAAACATGTCAACCGAAGTATAGAATCAATCTTTAGGATGTTTTTATCATAAATCTTCAATAATGTTTCAACCAGAGAATTCCTTTGTCTGTAGAAATGCAATGGAACGCAGCTAACTCTCACTCGCTCGTGGCACTCTGCCAGACCCCTGACTCAAACAGCTCTCATTCCCCCCTCCTTCACAGTAGAAGCATCAAACAAGGTTCTAAAGACTTTTGACATCTAGTGGAAGCCTTAGGAAGTGCAATATGACCCCATAGACACTGTATATTCGATAGGCAATGACTTTGAAAAACTACAAACCTCAGATTTCCCACTTCCTGGTTGTTTTCTTTCTCAGGTTTTTGCCTGCCATATGAGTTCTGTTATACTCACAGACATCATTCAAACAGTTTTAGAAACTTCAGAGTGTTTTATATCCAATAGTAATAATAATATGCATATATTAGCATCTGGGACAGAGTAGGAGGCAGTTCACTATGGGCACGCAATTCATCCAAAAGTGAAAATGCTGCCCCCTATCACAAAGAAGTTAACGGGATTGCAGCCATAAGAAGTTAAGAACAAATTCTTGTTTACAAGGACAGCCTACTCCTTCCTCCCCGTCGGGGAATTGAACCCCGGTATCCCGCACGACACATGGATTCTTTAGCTAAATATCCCAGTACTGTACTCCCGACCGTCACGTTGTACAGCGCCATATTTTCCGTTCCATCCTAACGGAAACGCAGAGGGTTTTTCTTGGAATAGAAACACCATAATATTAATCAAATTAATTAAACAACATTTCTTAAAACGAGTCCCATATACTATGTTCTTACAAAAAAGGTTTTAAAATCTCTAGTACAGCTACTATTGATGGCTATCAAATGCTTCTCAAAGATGCCATCTGGTGGTCAAACTAGCACTAGCTAGCATTAATGCTACCAGTGGTTCACACTTCAATAACGTGCCATAGAATTCTGCTGCACCATGCAAGCTGCACCGCGGTATGCTGCAACTTTTAAAGGACAAACCACTGTATGTGAGAACTCCTTCAAGACTGTTGGAAAGCATTCCTCATGAAGCTGGTTGAGAGAATGCCAAGAGTGTGCAAATCTGTGATCAAGGCAAAGGGTGGCTACTTTGAAGATTCAAAAATATAAAATATATTTTAGTTTTACAATTTTTTGCTTACTACATGATTCCATATGTGTTATTTCATAGTTTTGATGTCTTCACTATTATTCTAAAATGTAGAAAATAGTAAAAATAAACACCCTTGAATGAGTAGGAGTGTCCAAACGTTTAACCTGTACTGTATGTCTGACAAAGGTCACCGACTGAAACATTAGTGTTTATAGAGTCTAGAACTTACATCTGCTTTTTTGAACGTTTTTATAATTCCCCTCTGAGGGTCCTTGTTAAGATTTAGTGGCACTTGTGCTTTCACTGACAGCTTTGTTTTTAGAGTGCAGGGATCAGACACTGTTTTCCTGCACATGCTCGCCTTCCGTCTGTTTCTTTTTTTCCCCCTGTTGGTTCGGTCCCATCTGTTGGTAGAATCCGCTTTGCCCTGGAACACAGCAGAGCTCAGAGTTACGGAGTTGGCACGGACGGACGGACGGACGGACAGACAGACAGACAGAAACACTGTGACTGAAAGGGAGACAGAAACACTGTGACTGAAAGGGAGAAAGAAACACTGTGACTGAAAGGGAGAAAGAAACACTGTGACTGAAAGGGAGAAAGAAACACTGACTTAAAGAGAGAAAGAAACACTGTGACTAAAAGGGAGAGAGAGAGACACTGACTGAAAGAGAGAGACACTGACTGAAAGAGACTGTGAATGTGTGTGTGTGAGAGAGACACTGACTGAAAGAGAGAGACACTGACTGAAAGAGACTGTGAATGTGTGTGTGAGAGAGAGACTGACTGTGAGAGAGAGACTGTGACTGTGAGAGACTGTGACTGCGAGAGAGACTGTGAGAGAGGCAAAACGGCAAAAGAAGCACAACTGAATTTAAACATTTTTTTTTTAAATACCACAGATGACAACTGGTTTGGTGCAGATTGTAAAATTATAAGGAAAAAACTTAGAACACTATCCAACCAAAAGCACAGAGACCCAAATAATGGTGAATTACGCCTTCATTACTGTGAGTCTTTAAAACTCTATAAACGTACACTCAGAACCTAAAAAGCAAAGTACAACAGCAAGCAGCTGATACTATTTGAGGAGTCCATAAACACAAACAACTTCTGGCAAAATTGGAAAGAACGAAAGAAAAATCAAAACAAGAGGAATTAGCGATACAAAATGGTGACCTATGGACAACCCATTATAAAACACTCTACAACACCGTTCAAATTGACACAAACGCAGAGCAATGCCAAATTCATGAGAAGTTGAATGGATTAGAAAAAGCTATAAAGGACAATCAAAATCCATTGGACTCCCAAATTTCTGACCAGGAGCTCTATAAGAAACTTCAGGCCCTCAAATTTAAAAAAGCATGCGGACCTGATGGTATCCTAAATGAGATGCTCAAACTCACTAGTGCAAAATTTAAATTGGCTATATTAAAACTGTTTAATTTTATCCTGAGTGTAGGTTATTTCCCTGACATCTGGAATTAAGGACTCATAACCCCAATCTTTAAGATCGGAGACATATTTGACCCTAACAATTACAGAGGCATTTGTGTGAACAATAACCTGGGGAAGGTTTTCTGTAGTATTATAAATGTAAGAGTTCTTAACTTCCTTAATAAGCACACTGTGAAAGCCAAATTGGATTTATACCAAAATATCGCACGACTGATCATATTTACACCCTACACACCCTGATAGATAAACATGTCCACCAAAATAATACCAAAATGGACGCTTGCTTTATCGACTTCCAAAAGGCATTTGATTCTATTTGGCATACAGGACTGTTTCCAAAGTTATTGAAAGTGGTGTAGGGGGTAAAACATATGACATAATTAAATCAATGTATACTGGCAATACGTGCAACGTTAAAATTGGCAAGAAAATAACATAGTTCTTTAACCAGGAGCGGGACCTTTGCCAGGGTTGCAATCTGAGCCCTGCACTCTTCAATATTTACATCAATGAATTGGCCACTATTCTAGAAAAATCCTCAATCCCTGGTGTTAGTCTCCACAATTCAGAGGTTAAATGCCTACTCTTCGCAGATGACCTATGCCTGCTGTCACCCACAGCACATTTTGACACTTGGTTATTGTTGTTACTGTTGTACCTTTGACAATTTTGATTCTCATTTTTATTTTTATTTTGTAAATATCCAAAATAAGCTTTGGCAATATTGCCAATAAAGCAAATTGAATTGACTGACTGTGTGAGAGAGCGAGAGACTGACTGTGTGAGAGACTGACTGTGTGAGAGAGCAATAGACTGACTGTGTGAGAGAGAGAAAGACTGACTGTGTGTGTAAGAGTGAGAGATTGACTGTGTGAGAGAGAGAGATTGACTGTGTGTGAGAGAGAGATTGACTGTGAGAGAGTGAGAGAGCAATAGACTGAGATGATAGGCATTATGACAAATGCCCCCCCCCCGCCCCCGTAACCTGAGAGTAGGTGCCATGGCAGACGCAACCCGTTCCACTGGTGATGTAGGGGGGGGGGGGGGGGGGGGGGGGGGGGGGGGGGGGCGCGCGGGGGGGGGGGGGGGGGGGGGGGGGGGGGGGGGGGGGGGGGGGGGGGGGGGGGGGGGGGGGGGGGGGGGAGGGGGGGGGGGGGGTGGGGGGGGGGGGGGGGGGGGGGGGGGGGGGGGGGGGGGGGGGGAAATTGACACAGTCGGGGTGACGGATCAGGTAGTTGTCTGCTCTGCCCACATACACGTCCTGTAGCCCGTCACAGAGCGTCCACGTCATGGAAGATGGAGTTTCTTATCCCGTCCAGGTCATTCTCCTCGAACCACTGGCCCGGATGCCCGAAGAACACCCTCAGAACCACCTGTCACAGACAATAGGTTAAGATATACACACACTAGAGGGGCGGGGGGGTATGCCTTATGATTAACGAGACGTGGTGTGATCATAACAACATACGGAACTCAAGTCCTTCTGTTACCTGATTCCTCACTATCAAATGTCGACCCATTATCTACCAAGGAATTCTCTTCGTTATAATCACAGCCGCATATATTCACCCCAAGCAGACACATCGACAGCCCTGAACGAACTTTATTTGACTCTATGTTAACGGGAAACCACATATCCTGAGGCTGCATTCATTGTAGCTGGGATTTTAACAAGGCTAATCTGAAAACAAGACTCCTAAATTATCAGCATATCGATGTGCTACCAGGGCTGGTAAAACCCTGTCATTGTTATTCAAACTTCCGCAACGCATATAAGGCCCTCCCCCGCCTCCTTTTGGAAAAGCTGACCACGACTCAGGCAGGGTGACCGAAACTGACCGAAATACAAACAGTGCAGCTATTCCCTCCGCAAGGCAATCAAACAAGCTAAGCGTCAGTATAGAGACAAATTAGAGTCGCAATTCAACGGCTCAGACACAAGAGGTATGTGGCAGGTGCTACAGTCAATCACGGATTACAAAAGAAAACCAGCCCCGTCGCGGACCAGGATGTCTTGCTCCCAGACAGACTAAACAACTTCTTTGCTCGCTTTGAGGACAATACAGTGCACTGACACGGCCTGCTACCAAAAACTGTGGACTCCCTTCACTGCAGCGACGTGAGTAAAACATTTAAACGTGTTAACCCTCGCAAGCTGCAGGCCAACGGCCCCCCAGGCGCGTCCATGAGAGAGCATGCGCAGACCAGCTGGCTGTGTGTGTTTACGGACATATTCATCTATCCTTATCCCTAGTCTGCTGTTCCCACATGCTTCAAGAGGGATATCTGTTCTGTTCCAAGAAGCTAAGTAACTGAGCTAAACGACTCCGCCTCCGTAGCACTCACTTCCGTCATCATGTAAGTGCTTTGAGAGACTAGTCAAGGACCATTCACCTCCACCCTACCTGAACCCTAGACCCACTTCAATTTGCTTCCCCAATAGTCCCAGACGACGCAATCGCAACCACACTGCACACTGCCCTAACCATCTGGACAAGAGGAATACCTATTGAGATGCTGTTCATCGACTACAGCTCAGCATTTAACAGCCATAGTCCCTCCAAACTCGTCATCAAGCTCGAGACCCTGGGTCTCGACCCCACCCTGTGCACACTGGTACTGACTTCCATGACGTGCCGCCCCCATGGTGGTGAGGGTAAGGTAACAACATCCACCCCGCTGATCCTCAACACTGGGGCCCACAGGGTGCATTCCTGAGCCCTCTCCTTACTCCCTGTTCACCCACGACTGCGTGGCCATGCACGCCTCCAACTCAATCATCAAGTTTGCAGACGACACTACAGTGGATAGGCTTGATTACCAACAACACGAGCGCCTACAGGAGAGGAGTGAGGGCCCTCGGAGTGGTTCAGGAAAATTAACCTCACACTCAACGTCAAAAAAATCAAAGGAGATGATTGTGGACTACAGGAACACAGCAAAGGAGCACCCTATCCACATCGACGGACAGTAGGGCAGCTGGGTAGAATTTTAAGTTCCTCGCGTACACATCACGGACAAACTTAATTGGTCCACCCACACAGACAGCGGTGGTGAAGAAGGCGCAGCAGCCTCTTCAACCTCAGGAGCTGAAGAAATTCGGCTTGTCACCAAAAGCACTCACAAAACTTTTACAGATGCACAATCCGAGAGCATCCTGTCGGCTGGTTGATCACCGCGGGTATGGCACTGCTCCGCCACAACCGAAGGCTCTCACAGGTAGTGAGGTCTGCACAAGCATCACCGGGGGCAAACTACTGCCCCTCCAGGACACCTACACACCCGATGTCAGCAGAAGGGCCATAAAGATCATCAAGGACAACAACCACCGAGCCTGCCTGTTCACCCCGCTATCACTCCAGGAAGGCGAGTCAGTACAGGTGCATCAAAGCAGGAACCGAGAGACTGAAAAACAGCTTCTATCCAAGGCCATCAACTAGAAACAGCCACCTACTAACATTGAGTGGCTGCTGCCAACGATACTGACTCAAATCCAGCCACTTTAATAATGGAAAAATTGATGTAAAAAAAAATCACTAGCCACTTTAAAACGAATGCCACTTGATATAAGTTTAATACCCTACATTACTTCATCTCATATGTATATACTGACTCTATACCATCTACTTGCCATCTTGCCTATGCCGTTCTGTACCATCACTCATTCATATATTTTATTGTACATATTCTTCATCCCCTTTACACTTGTGTGTATAAGTATAGTTGTTGAATTGTTAGGTTAGATTACTCGTTGTTATTACTGCATGTCGAAACTAGAAGCACAAGCATTTCGCTACACTCGCCATTAACATCTGCTAACCATTGTGTATTGACAAATAAAATTGGATTTGAATAAATTTTGATTTATATACAACACAACGATGATATGTATGGCCTAGAAAGTGATTGATGCACAACTTTGTGTGTAGGTTTCCTAACTCTGATCTTGTACGGTCGACAGTATTTGAGAGTTGGAGCTGAAATGTATGTTAGTCGT